>NW_028281487.1:480000-590000 GCF_059751285.1 Brachycentrus maculatus
ATCCACCCATGACACAACAGTTGGATATAGATTATTACATGAGGGTAAATTGACACAATGACAAGATAAACAAATCGATACGTGTGTTATATCGAAATCATCGATTGCCCCATTAATTAAAACACCGTAGCGGCGCGTTCTTTGAAGAGTGTTTTATATTTACACCTGTTTCTATACAAATTTCAACTAAAAACAATGAAATTAATACGTTTACAAATAAAAGATTCTTATTGTATTTTAAAGCCTTGAGAATAAAAACAGAGTTACAGATATATTGTGAAATTAAAGGAAAGCAGAAACTGTAAGGAAATAAAATTGTGCCTCAATGTACTTATTCTACCTACTTGATGTACACTTTTGACATCTCAACATAGATGAAGAAGAGTATGAAAGCCAGGGTATTTACCAAGCGTTACACATACAAATGATTTTTTTTGTGTGATTAATAAAAGCTTTCCTCTTCCCAGCATAGATGCCTATAGCTCTAGCACACTGTGATTCGAGTTTGATTAATATATCTAGAAGTTTCAAGAATTTGAGTAGTGTGGTTGTTAATCATGGGTGGAATTGGTGAATATTACACGTGTGTAAAGTGTTCACTTAACCAAGCCTATGACGGTCGTCAGCCCTGCAAATATCCATTCGAACCCTTATCCGCACCCCAACGGTGCATAGGTCACTGCATCATATGAATGCAGTGTTATCTTGATCGTTAACACACGAACGGAAGGTGATGACCCCTGCGCTTCAGGTACCAGTCCAGGGTAATATGTAATAAATATTAGAGTGAAAAACTCATTTATATTTATTAGACCCCCCTCTGGGAATCGAACCTGGGACCTCCAGAACGGTAGCCGAGCGCGCTGACCATTACACTACGGAGGCGGACATATCCAGACTACCATATTCTTCTTCATCTTTGATGAGATATGAAACAAAAATATATTTATTGATTATGTATGTGAGTGATACAATTTTTATTATTTTTTATTTTATGTATTTAATTCCCAAATATTCATTTATTCTCCCATATTCTTCTTCATCTATGTTGAGATATCAAAAATAATGTAAAAAGTACTATTTTGGTTGAAATTCCAAAAATCTAGTATTAGACTTTTCGTCCAACGTGAATAATCGAACCGAAGATCTTGCGTTTTGTTATCTTGGCGATTTCTAAGTTTTCCGTGTCAGACACGACTTTGCTCAACCCTAAATAATTAAATAAATTTTCCAGCCGTTTTTCTCTAGAAATCTTTACACGAGCTTAGCGTATTGCAAAAAATAATTACCAGTTACAAATTCTAAGAAATCAATTTCGTCGTAAGGCGTCGTCAGCTTTACGTTTTTAGATAAACAAAAGTTACATCACATCGAGACAAAGTGAAGTATATTTACCGAATGCTGGACATTATCTCAATTTGAGAAGTAAAATTGACAGGAAGAAGTTTTGACACAATTGCAACACTGGGCGTGAACTGTATAACAATTATTACGAAATACAAATTTTAATTTATTACATTGAAATATTATTATGCATGTAGGCATGTTGATGATTTTACTATTCAAAACAAAGAATTAAATTTTATTACCCTCTTTAAGTTGAAAGGTTACATTGTGGCCTATTATTTTTCTCCTGTAAACTACATTAATGCTACATTTTGAGTGTGTCCAAATACTTGTTCACAAAATCTGGATTATCTCCAATTACAGGAGTTATTTTCATATTATTTTTTGATATCTCATCAAAGATGAAGAAGAATATGGAAGTCTGGGCATTTACGGGGCTTACGACCGTCATAGGCTGGTTTGAGTGATCACTTTACACACGTGTAACATTCACCAATTCTACCCATTATTGACAACCACACTACTCAAATTCTTGGAAGTTCAATATATATGAACCAATTTAGAAACCTTGTTCATGAATCACTAGAACTTCACTAGAGACATCTATTGGTGAGATGTAATATAAGAGTTTCTGCTTAGTAAAAAGCTTCTTTACATCTCACCAATAGATGTCTCTAGTGAAGTTCTAGTGATTCATGAACAAGGTTTCTAAATTGGTTCATATATATTGAACTTCCAAGAATTTGAGTAGTGTGGTTGTCAATAATGGGTAGAATTGGTGAATGTTACACGTGTGTAAAGTGATCACTCAAACCAGCCTATGACGGTCGTAAGCCCCGTAAATGCCCAGACTTCCATATTCTTCTTCATCTTTGATGAGATATCAAAAAATAATACATTAATGCTCGTACCATTATAGGCGTCTCAACTCGAAATAAAACATCTATCGTTTTCATGCGAGAGATGATGGAAGTCTGAGCATCCCAGGGCTTACGACCTGGCATTTGGCTGGCTCAGTGGGATATTCTTAAGCACAGAATTCATACCACCAGAGACGACCGGAGATGTCACATGGTTCACGCCCGATTGTTTTAAAAGTGTGTACTCTTGGGTCTGTTTTTATGCGATTTTGAAGTTATGCGATTTTATAATGTAATGGAACCTATCCCTTATTTTTGTACATAGTTCAAGTATTTTTTAATGCGAATTCGCATTAAAAAAGTAGTATTTTTAATGCGAATTAAAAATACTACGTTATTATTTTTAATTATGTAATTAGTATTTTTCTTAAAATTTTAACCTTCCAATGTTTATGCGGATTGGGAAGACGATATATTTTACTCGATCATATCTCCTTGTGAATTGACTTCTTTATCCCTCTTAAAATCATTTACTTTGTGGTTAGACATTTTTACTTTTTTTTTTTACAAAAATGTTAGTAATATTAGTATCTAACCACTAACCGTTTTAATAGTTTATTTCAATAGGTCCCTTCAATAACGATAGATAGAGGTTTCACTGTATATGTATTGGATTGAGTATATTATATTTTGTATATTCATTATTATGGCAGATATCGGTGTCTTAGGAAACTGATTTAATCTTGGTAAAGAGATGTCTGGTGCCTATTGTGAGGTGGTTTCTTTACTCGATCACAAAATTCTCAGGGCACGATTTCAATAAATTACCCAACAACGCTGTGTTCAAATTGCTTGCGGTTTAAAATGAAACTATTGTACTTCAAAAAATATCTTTATAAATAAAAATGTAAATTTAGGCTTGTTTAAAATGTTACATCTTTTGAGTTATTCGCTCATTGCTTTGAAATTTTGACACAGCTTTTCACTTGAATGTGCATATGTTTTTATTTTTCAATTTATAATAAATAAAAATGTAGCAGATAGCAGGTAAAAAATGTTTTATTTTAAAAGTTTTATTTATCGCATTGGCAGCGCCATCTGTTGAACACACGTAATACTAAATATTGCTCATGGTGGACAGCGTGATTCTTAACGGCTGCTGTCATTTAGCATTTTCATTTTCATTGTTATTTCGTAGATTGACATTTTCATCAAAAACGTTGTGAAATTACACATATTAGAAATGTGTATTGTGTGTTCTCTATTTTTTCATTTAAATAGGCTTAACCACAGCAACGCATGACCTGGTACAGCTAGTATAATATGTAATATAAATTGGTGTCGAATGGTCATTGTAAATGGTCGTGAAACATCTATCATTTTCATACGATAGGTGAGCATTCCAGTGCTTACGACCTGGCATTTGGCTGACTTAAATGATCCAATAACGTCAAATTTTGCGAAATGCGAAAAAATTTAAATGTATGTAACATATAATATAAGTAGTATCAGAATGCAAATGTTGTATCTCGAAAAAATACATGGAAAAAGATCTATGTATAAAAATCTATATATTGTTGCTTGTATTTGCATAGACCGTTATCGGATGATTTCTTAACAGATTAAGAAAATATATACTTACTTTACATCAATCAATCAAATGATGAGATATTTTAAGTTTTTAATATTTCGTCTGTTCCATGTGTCCGAGATGGTATTCCGAAGCGAGATTCTTCTACATCTTTAACAAGTCTTTTTGCTTACTTTTTTATTTTTGTTTTAAATGTATACACCGTAAAAGTTAGTTATATACATATCAATTGTTGAATAATTTCATTTGATTTTACCTGTATTTTTTAATATTGGTATATTGGCATAAAAAAGTAAAACAGATTACTACAGAAATTAAACGTGTACGATTTTTAACTACTTGAATAAAAATACACAAATATTAGATCTGACAATTTACTTAGTACCATGATCTTTATTGTTTATTTTTTCAACAATAACCATACTTGTTAATTAGGCAAAAAATGTGCGAAAATATATGACAGGACCCCGAAAATCGGCTATTCATTCAATAATCTAGATGGATTTATTACATTCAAGACGCGGTATGATTTACCGATTATTTATTCAACATTTAAGGCAGTGTTTCCCAACATGGGGCGCATGCCCCTCCGGGGACAAAAAAGTTGCAAAAAATATTACAACTCTGCTCTTCTTTTGAGAAGAGGATGGCAGCTCATTGATATTTGTTTTATTTGCACTTTTCCATATTATCTTTAGTGATGGATGGAAATACTAACCCAACGAAAAATGTTGAGATTATAGTCGGGTACTTCGCATGTGTGTGATTGACTTATTGAAAGTCGAAACATGGGTAAAATTGGTGAATGTTACTCGTGTGTAAAGTGATCACTTAGACCAGCCTATGACGATTGTAAGCCCCGTAAATGCCCAGACTTCCATTATATTCTTCATCTATGTTGAGATGTCAAAAAATAATATGTTTTGATTTTACCTATATTTTTAATAATTAGAATATTCGTATAAAACGTAAAACAGATTGCTACCGAAATTAAGCGATTTTTACCGACACAATTGCCGATAAGATTAAAAATACACGAATATTAAATTTGACAATTTACTTTGTACCACGATGTTTATTGTTGTTTTTTTCAAACTATTTTTTTAACATCTCATCAAAGATGAACAAGAATATGGAAGTCTGAGCATTTTCGTTTTTGATGAGATGTCAAAAAAAAATAATATAAAAATAACTCGTATAATTGGAGATAATCCATATTTGTGAACAAGTATTTGGACACACTCAAAATGTTGTAAATAACCAAACTTGTTAATTAAGGAAAAAAGTGTGCGAAAATGAACGACAGGACAGAAAATGACAGGATGCAAAAATACAGGGTTGAGATGTCTTCTTCTTCTTCTTTTTAATGGCTTTTCACCCATTTTAAGTATTATAGCCAATGTCGAGTTATTTTTTATTTACACTTTTTACATTTGACTTTCAAGTGTTAGTATTCCTGTGAGTGGGGTTAGTTTTATTAGTAATCTTAGTTTGTTTACTGAGTTATCATATACCTTTACAAATTTATAAAATTAATTTTAAGATATTTACAAATTATTTTATGTACAAGTTTCTTAGGGGAGGTTAATAAGGTTAAGATGTTAGTGGGAAATGGAACGTTTATGCTGGAGAGTTGAGATGTCAAAAAATAATATAAAGGTTGGGAAACACTGACTTAAGGACTTGTGATTTGGGCGTTCAGTTTGTGTGTTATCGAGTTCTGGGTTCTCGGTTCTCGGTTCTCGCGCCTTGAGAACCGGGTCGTGGGACCTATTGCTTATGTTTTATATGCCAGAGTATGAAAACTTGGCAGATACGATCTTCGTATAAGGTAAGAGCTAATCAGCACGCAATCGCCGAGACACAACTTTACACACAATGGTGTTTCGTTCGACTCAATTTCGAAGATCACTCTTGCCTTCACAAATTAGCACTTCGAAATTGGCATGCAATTAATTATGTAATTTCGCATATGTTCCGCTACTCTGTGTTGGAAAAACTAACGGTTATATTTTAATTAGTAGGTTGTAATCTTAATTAAATATCTATGTTTTACGCTAAATAGACAAATCCTCAAATTATATCATTGAAAAAAAGAATGTGAAATCGCTTGGAGCTGACTTGAAGAAGGCGCACATTAAACTATTTTAAATATATATATATATATATATATATATATATATATATATATATATATATATATATATATATATATATATATATATATATATATATATATATATATATATATATATATATATATATATATATATATATATATATATATATATATATATATTAATATATATATATATATATATATATATATATATATATATATATATATATATATATATATATATTATATATATATATATATATATATATATATATATATATATATATATATATATATATATATATATATATATATATATATATATATATATATATATATATATATATATATATATATATATATATATATATATATATATATATATATATATATATATATATATATATATATATATATATATATATATATATATATATATATATATATATATATATATATATATATATATATATATATATATATATATATATATATATATATATATATATATATATATATATGTATATGTATATATACATATATGTCCACATTTACCACAGATATCGATTTATGATAGGTAGTCCGCCTCCGTAGTTGTCAGCACACTCGGCTACCGTTCCCCCGGTTTCGATTCCCAGCGGGACCGCGGGGGAATAAATTTTAAAATAAGTATAATTGTTTAATTCACTCGAATATTTATTCAATATTACCCTGGACTGGTACCTGAATCGGAGGGCTCAAGGTCGAGATAAAACTGCGTATATATGATGCAGTGCCCTATGCACCATTGGGGTGCGGATAAGGATTTTTTTAAATGCTGCCATCAGTTGCGACTAAACACAGGTGAAATTATTTCTGAATTGATTACCATAATTTTTTTAGGGGAGAGGAGAGAGCCTTGAATGATGTTTTTATTTTTAATACTTCTTATTTAATGAGTGGGTTATTATTATCATTTTTCTATTATTTAATATGTTCCTGATCCGATTTCTTCATTATACACGTCATCCGAATGACCATTTAACCAAAAATACTGTTTAAACACCTTAATTAAGTTATGTCACGTGTAATTATTTCTAAATATAGTGTTTGTAGAAGATGTCAAGGTTAAACGCGTCAAAATGACATTTCTTCGAAGGTCCATGAAAGAGGGTCAGTCACAATGTGAGGATGTTGATGTATTGTTGGATGGATATTAATAGAAGAAAAAACAATTGTGTGTATCTTATTGGTTGTCATTTATTCGTCTCTTGATATCGGAATTAGACTTCTATCACATGGTCCCAAGTTCGATTCTCACTGCAAATAATTGTGTTGCTACCAGGTAAACATATGAATTTCCAAAAGTGTTACAATTAATTGAGCTATAATTAATTGGTGAATGCAGAAATTAGATGATTAGAAGAATATGTAGCTGAATACATTTAACTCACTCCTTTCAAGAACGTCGTAAATAAAAAATCGACAATTTTCAGTTTTGCATGTTTTCGGAATGCCCAGAAAATGTACTATATCCCAGCAAGAGAGGCATATTTTTAACTTGATATTTACCCGCTACATGGCAGAAAGTGTTGTTTTTGCATTTTGAAGAAAAGATATTTTTTTTTTTTTTAAATATAGTAAATATTTTTCAAATGGAGAAAAAAACAGGTTTTACATAAAAAGATCTGTTGCACATTTAAAAGTGCAAAAAGTGGCTTTATATTTATTTTTAATACATATCATTTTTAAACTTTTAAAACGATCTCCTGAAAAATCAAGTTTTTTTGATAAATGACGTTGTTGAAAGGAGTGAGCGATATGGAACGAGGTAGAGAATTCAGAGGGGATCCAGAAAGAGATTGATAAATATTTTCGAGCAACATTTTGAGTGAGTCCAAATACTTACTCACAAATCTGGGTATTTTCCGCTTACAAGTTATTTTTGCATTTTGACATCTCACCATAGATGAAAAAGAATATTGAAGTCTGTGAATTTACAGGGCTCATGACCTTTCGTAGGCTAGTAAAGTGATCACTTTACACTTGTGCAACATTCACCATTATACCATAACCACACTACTCAGTTTGACAAAAATTTAGTAGTGCGGTTGTCAATTATTAGTAGAATGGTGAATGATGAAAATGTGTAAAGTGATAATTTAACCAGCCTATGACAGGTCGAAGGCCTTGTAAATACCACATTCTTCTTAATGTATGTTGTAATGTCAAAACGGTGATCGATAATGGACTTCGGGTTCCAGTCCAATTTTTTTTAAATCGCTTTGCTTGCGTGTATTTTGACCGTTCTAGAAATATTTTTTTCTTATGCAATATAGTCATAAGTTCTAAAAGGGGCTATACGGCCCCCGCTGGGCGCTGGAGAAGGTATTCGACGGGACACTAGAGGCCCTAGGACACAGGATGGGGGGCCGGGAAGTAGGTAAAGTATTTGTATTCCTCCCCTCTAGAGTGCATTCGGGCAAATTCATTATTATCCTATAATTATCCGCATCCTTGGTGTAATGGTTAGCGTTCGTTCCGGGTTCAATTTCCAAATTTCCTAAACTGGTTCCTGAAGCGCAGAAGTGATCACCTTGCCTTCATGTGAGTAACGATAACAATTACACTGCATCAATACGATAGAGTGCCCTATGCACCACTGGGTGCGGATGCGGATAAGCGTTAGAAAAATAATTATTTATGATCACCTTGCCTCCATTGAGTTAATCAATGCGGTGTCATATGCACCATTTGGGTGGGAAAGAAGCTGAAGAAGACAAAAAATAAGTATTTTTAAATTTTGATTTTATGGTTTGCATTGTACGGCCAACCCCAAGGTAGACGACTCTCCACACCACACCAAGAGAAAGAGGAATAATAAGATTTTATGGTTTACACTGTCAATTCTACAAACCCACTGAATACGGTGATTTTTTTTATACTGGAAAGTGTTTATTGCTATTATCGTTTGAAAATAAGAATAATGATATATGATTGCGATGTTTACATAATATTGTGCAATATGCAATTTAAAATAAATAAAGAATAAAAGATAAATAAAAAATACCTATTGGAATCCATTAAATCCGAGCATAGCACTAATATCAATAAACACAATTCAACACACTTTCTTCTTAAAATATACAAAAACAACACTATCTGACATCACGGACTAGAATCACTTCGGGCGTTACGATACCGCGAATAAAAACGCCGAAAATCACACACTGGATATAAATATTGCAATGTCTAGCCGATAAACACCTCCCGGCGTTTTAAATTCCTAAAACTATTGCCATAACAAAAAAATATATTAAAAAAAACATTAAACACACGGTCAATTTTGAAATTTGCGCAATATCTTATTCACTTGGCAACCCACATTTTTCCACGACCCGTTCCGTTTTCGAATCGCTTTTCCCGCGGGAACGGTTGGACACAAAATGGCGCCGAGCGGCAACACATCCGAACAGCCTTGTTATTCGTCAGCTACTAAAACGAAGAGCTATAATTTCAATCCCTGCCTTGTCACTTGCGGCAACTCTCTCTTGCATTTTAAATATTGTTGAACACCGCCGGTGAATTCAATTCGAGAATATTTTCTTATTCCTATTGATATAAGTCATTGTTCAAAAGATTCGATACAACATCAACTGAATAATACCTGGGTATGTACTTATGACTTATTATGCCATATTTATAAATTTCATATAGAAAATCAATATATATTCCAATTGAGTAGGTTGGATTGTCTTATAATATCGCTTTAAAAAATCAATTTACTGCCACAAAATAAATATTTTTTTGGATTCCATTATCCTAACATCTAACTTTTGTTCGCCTCCGTAGTATTATAGTCAGCACGGTCGACTACCGAACTGAAGGTCCCGGGTTCTATTCCCAGGGAGGATAAAGTAATATTTAAGTGATTTTTTACTCCAATGTTTATTCAATATTACCCTGGACCGGTACCTGAAGCGCAGGGCTGATCACCTTTCCTACATGTGTTATCGATCAAGATTACACTGCTTTTATATGATGCAGTGTTCTATGCACTATTGGGTGCGCGTAAGGATTTGAAGACTTATAAAATATCCTTACACCCGTTTTCTATTATTGCGTAATATTTCAGAATATTTAAATAAAAATCATTTTGTAAGTGATTTAAAAAATGATTTTTATTACACAAATGTACAGGATTTAGGTACACAAGAAAAGCTAACAGAATCTCAACTTCTTGTCTGAAGCTAAGGGAAAAACTGGAGAAGTAAATTATGAAATATACTTCACTACATCTAGACCAACTGAAAAAAAACTTATTTTATTTAAATTATTATTCAAATCAAATTATTTTGCAACTGGCAAGAATCGAACCCATGACGCCAGTTTCGCGATCAAGTGTTTACCCAACTACGCTACGGCCTGTTCTACGTTTATACGTTCAAGGTAAATTCATTGCTTTGTGATCCATTTATCTAAAAATATGTGTGAACTTTTTTTTTATTGTTGCACTTCTTCATATACAGTATTTAGTATAAACAGTTTATGAGGAGTAGATTTCAATGCATGTACGATGTAAATAATGAGTTATATTCAAAGGTGGTACTACAATAATGCATCAAAAATATACATAATTATCGCTAATAAGTATGTGGTCGATTGATTTTTTTAATATGTACTTTTGATTAGTTTAAAATTGCTTCAAAGCCCACAAGTGCAGTAATGCTTTGCAAAATAAATATCAGCATTTATACCTACAATAATTTTGAACCTGCCGAAATCATGAAGGGTATTCAAGATTATAGCAGATAATAGAAAAGTATTATTATAAATAAATACATGTTTAAATACATAATTTTTTTTAAATACAGGTGTCTCGTGCATTTTTCTTTGGTGTGAAATATGTACGCACGTACGTCGGCTCTCCAAACTTAAAACACAGTAAGGGACATTTTTTTGTAGTATGTTTTTTTTGCATTTTTGGACTGAGTAGCATCTACTTAGTCCAAAAATGCAAAAAAACGTACTACAAAAAATGTACCTTACTGTGTTTTAAGTTTGGACAGCCGACGTATTATATGTATACTTGCTTCCTAACGGGTTGGAAAGGGAAAGGGGTATATATCTTTCTTTACCACTCTCACTATTTTTTCAACCTATTCAGCGCAGAAAAATTATGACAACAAATCCTAATAAAACAGAACGTATTTTTTTCATTCATAAAAAAAGTGTACGTATGTATTTTCAAATATTTTAATATTCAAATTCAAATATATTTTGACTGACTCCTATCTGCAACGTGTACATAGGACACTGCATCGAATAGACGCGGTGCCAATTTGATCATGAAGCAATCAGATCTGAACTCTAGATTAACTCCAGGCACTTCTAGGTCTAGAAGTGGATTTTTTTTTTACAAAAGTAAAGGACAAACCTTTATAATTGAAATATTAAAAAACGGAATTAAAAAAATATGAAGGGCAAGAGGGAAGGGGAAAAAGGCAAACAAACTATGGCACTGCTGGTGTACACGAGAATCCCTTAAATGTAAATAATTCTTTAAATTGTTAAAATTTTTAACAAATCAACATTTTTTATTAAATCCCCCAAATTTATTTAAAGCTCCCAATAATTATTGTGATTTGTGGACAAAATATTGAGGGTAAAAAAATATTATTATCTTCCAGCAGATGCCATCTACATACAATATATAAAATTGGTAACTGTATTTGATCACCTTAATGTAAAGGAGATCTCTTTATTTTATTTTAATGTAGAAACAATGAAAATATAATTTTTATTCAGTTTCTAATCGAAAAATTCAGTACTTTTACACGATTCAGTGTGGTTTTTGTTAATATAGTTGTATGGATGTAATTATCTTTAAATTTCTTTACACTTTCGACTTTTCGCCGCACTTCGCGATCAAGCAGTTAAACGGTAACACCGCCATCGCCAGACGGTACTCGTTTCCTTTCGCTTTCAACTTCCGCAGTAATAACGCTGGATTATTTCATTTCTAAGTGAATTCAAATTGACTCGGCACACGCCACGTCTTTTTCTTTTTTGCGCCGAGTAATTCACGTCTGCCGCTCGTAATCAAGAAGCCATTACGGTCCTTTCACGGTGAGAAGTCTGCCTAAATACGTGGGGAATTTAGGCCGCCACGTGTTCGGTAATATTATTGTCATTACATTATTATTATTATATTTCTTGTTACGCGTGGCAATTATAATTTTAATTTTAACTCGTCATTTCGCTCGTTTCACAACGTTTCGTTGAAATAGCGAGGTAATCGCATTAAGAAATAGGCGAAAACAACCATTAACTATGACAGTAGCGCCGTATAATCAAGGCAGGAAGTCGAGGCTCATTATAGTTCCATGAGACGCGATTTCATATCGCTAGTACTTGGTTCTTATTTACCTGCACTAACACCGTATTCTCTTTGTTCTTGTACCTGTCAATCAAGTCATAAACGACATTATTTGAGAGGATTTCTAGTCTTTTTGAGTTTGAGCATACTTGTAATTGTACTGTCGTAATAATACTTGTCAATCAAGTCATAAACGTCATTATTTGAGAGGATTTCTAGTCTTTTTAAGTTTGAGCATAGACACTTTTGGATAAATTTCATGCTTATAATTGTACTGTCGTAATAGTACTTATCAATCAAGTCATAAACGTCATTATTTGAGAGGATTTCTAGTCTTTTTAAGTTTGAGCATAGACACTTTTGGATAAATTTCATGCTTATAATTGTACTGTCGTAATAGTACTTTTCAATCAAGTCATAAACGTCATTATTTGAGAGGATTTCTAGTCTTTTTAAGTTTGAGCATAGACACTTTTGGATAAATTTCATGCTTATAATTGTACTGTCGTAATAGTACTTATCAATCAAGTCATAAACGTCATTATTTGAGAGGATTTCTAGTCTTTTTAAGTTTGAGCATACTTGTAATTGTACTGTCGTAATAGTACTTATCAATCAAGTCATAGACGTCATTATTTGAGAGGATTTCTAGTATTTTTAAGTTTGAGCATAGACACTCTTGGATAAATTTCATAATTTCAATAAAATATTCGAATAAATGCACATAATCTTTCCACAAGTTCATTATTTCACGCAAGGCATATTTTGACAAGGCACTACCTGGGGGTGTATATGATATACAGAAGAAAAAAGTAATAGAAAAAATTTACCCATTTTATTGCCAATACTTTTTAATATTCATTGCAATATTTCAAACGTTTATTAAAAAAGTAACACTTTTATGCATGTTATTTCTCACTTAAATCATCGTACTTATAAATCAAAATAACTTATTTAATATTAATTTAATATTAAGCACTGTTATTTTATTAATGATTTTTATTATTTTAGGTTTCATTTTACATAATTTCATCATACATGCATTAATATATTTATATTTAAATATTTTTTCGCTTGAATCGCAGTTATTCGGACTGTATGATTTATTTTTTTTAATTTTTATTATTTCTCTTAATAAACTCTACTTTACTTACTATACTTATAACCCTTATCCGCACCCAATGGTGCATAGGGCACGGCATCAAATTGACGCAGTGTTATCTTGATCATTACTTATATGAAGGCAAGGTGATCACTCTTGCTCTTCAGGAACCAGTCCAGGGTAATATTAAATAAATATTACAGTGTAAAATCACTAATACTTATTTCCACCCCCCCTGGGAATCGAACAGGGACCTCCAGCACGGTAGCTAAACACGCTCACCATTACACCACGGAGGCGGACATTTTCTCGTCTCCTTAATAAACAATGTATAAAAATATAATTTTCTGTTAATTTTTGATTTGAACTTCCGTGGTTTTAATCCATTCAATTTAAACTGACCAATTTTTAAAATATTTTTTAAAAATTATCAAAATAAAATATGATATTTTTTTGCTCTCCTAAACCAAAAAACACACTTCTTTTTACTCAAAACGCATTTTTTTATATTTAAATAGATTTTCATTACTTTTTATTTATTTACTGATATCAAATTGCACCAATGTGAGTCAAGTAAAATAATGATCACCAAATAATGAGAAATCGGACCTTGTACATGTAGTCAAGCACTGGAACCACTTGACTTGAAGCGTACGTAAGTACATTTATTGTCATAAGTACATAAGTACCATAGCGCGTGTCTAGAATGTACTTCAATTGTTGGATAACAACAATTGAAACATAACATTGACTTTAACTAGTAATATACCCAAAGCGTTATGGCGGGTATTTGTATTTTTTTTCTAAAGAGAGATCTCACTTACCACATAATTATTATCTGATCCAAAAAATAAAGGATAAGGAAGAGATATTTGGAAAATGCGACTTAATTCCTAGATCAACTTAATATAAATATCTGCCTTAAGTATATTTTGATGGTAACACCAATTATATCATACGTATGTCTTTAAAACGTCTCATTTTAATGTTATTTTAAATCGACATAAAAAAATAAGATCAGCTATTTCACTTACAGTAAAATAATCAAATTAGTTCTCCAGAATAGGTATTTTAAGCGTAAAAATAAAAATATATTTTGAATAGTAATTTTCATATTTTTTTTTTATATGACGTTTATTTGATTTTAAGCAGACAACTAATAAAATTTACAAAAATTTCTTGAACGAAGAATATTTATTAATACCTTTTTGGGACCTTTTTTTGCAAAAAAAATACTAAAAGAATAACAAGTAATTAAATAAAAAAATGACATCTCATCAAAGATGAAGAAGAATATGGAAGTCTGGGAATTTACGGCAGACTTCCATATTCTTCTTCATCTTTGATGAGATGTCAAAAACAATATGAAAAATAACTCCTATAATTGGAGATAATCCAGATTTGTGAACTAGTATTTGAACACACTCAAAATGTTGTAAATAAATAATATTAATAGAATAAACGTAACATTACATTAAAATATAAATATAAAACCCTTATCCGCACCCCAATGGTGCATAGGGCACTGCGTCATATAAACGCAGAGTTATCATGATCGTTTACACATGAAGGAAAGGTGATCAGCCCTCCGCTTCAGGTACCAGTCCAGGGTGACATTGAATAAATATAACAGTGAAAAAATCACTCATATTTAATTGACCCCCCCTGGGAATCGAACCCGGAACCTCCAGAACGGTAGCCAAGCGTGCTGACCATTACACTACAGAGGCGAACATTACATTACAGGAGAAAATTTAGGGGTTATTGTCACGATTGTCCTAGTCAAAAGGGTAATACTTTTAGTACCGCCTTAAATATATCCTAGCCATTTCATCAAACCTTTTGCTTGGGAGGGCGTTTGGTAAGAGTTGATACCTTGAGACGTGATTCACGTAGTAATGAGAGAGAAATTATGGTCCGGACGGCATTGAATAATACGTGGCTTGTAAGAAGATCTGCAGAGATGAAAGTGGAGAAAGTTAGGCGACTGTAATATACGTCATACATCATACGCAGACCAGACAGACACATTTTCTTATTTCTTATATTACGTTACCGGCGCTTAAAAACATACATGTTAAAAAAGACAATACAGGTTTATAAGGCGGCATATTATTCGATAGCTCGTACAATAATTTTATTTTAACCCAAATGACTTTTGACTCAATTTTTCGCTTAAAACAGTATTTGTACGGAAAATATAAGTTTTTCTTCGAAATAAACATACGTACATGTATATATATATATATATATATATATATATATATATATATATATATATATATATATATATATATATATATATATATATTTATATACATATACATATATATATATATATATATATATATATATATATATATATATGTATTATATAAATATATATGTATATATATATATATATATATATATATATATATATATATATATATATATATATATATATATATATATATATATATATATATATATATATATATATATATATATATATATATATATATATATATATATATATATATATATATATATATATATATATATAATATATATAAATATATATATATTAATATATATACATTTATATATAAATATATTTATATTTATACATATATATATTATATATATATATATATATATATATATATATATATATATATATATATATATATATATATATATATATATATATATATATATATATATATATATATATATATATATATATATATATATATATATATATATATATATATATATATATATATATATATATATATATATATATATATATATTTATTTATATATATATATATATTTATATATATATATATACATACATATATATATATATATATATATATATATATATATATATATATATATACATGTACATATGTATGTAAATACATTACATCTATTTTAAAGTATAAACCATACATTAATATTTAAAAATGAGTTCAAAGGTCACGCAAAAACTAGTATTTTCGGTATTAAAACATTTTATTTAACTGACGTATTATACAAAAATGTTTATTGTAATTTATGCGATATTTGCACGAATGTTGTATTATATATAAATAAAACGACAAATCTTTTTTTACAACTAACTTACTGGTGTTAAATTAACATGCAATAATAAACACGCGAGGTGTGTTTGTAAATGCTTGAATTATGTTAGATGTTAGACAATTTGATTAGGGTATTTATTGTTTAATCAGAAATAGTGTTATTTACTTAGTAAAACTCAAATAAAAAAGTAAGTTATTTTACAATTTGATTAAAGTTTTTATTGTTAGAAAGTGTGTAGAAATAATGGTATACACCAAGTAAAAATTAATATATATGTTAAAATTAATATATATGTTATGTAAAATAAAATATATATGTTATTTGTTTGACAAAGTAATTAGGGTATTTATTGTTAGAAAGTGTGTGGAAATAATGGTATACACCAAGTAAAAATTTAATGTAAAATAAAATATATGTGTTATTTGTTTGACAAATTAATGAGGGTATTTATTGTTTATTAATTACAAATAATCGTATTCACCAAGTAAAACTTTAATTAAGAATAAAATATATTTGTTATTTGTTTGACAAATTAATTAGGATATTTATTGGTTATTAATTAGAAATAATGGTATTTATCAAATAAAACTTAAATAAATATATAAATAAATTGCTTGTTTAGTATTGTTTTTTAATGAATTGGTGGCAATGATTTTCAATATTAACGTACATGGGTATTACAAGTATGTATTTTATTAAAACAATCCAATATGTATTATCTAAAAAAAATGGGTGTGAAGTGACAGCCGGCTCACAGCGCACCCGGACGCTTATTGAATTATATTATTGTGAGTAAGGCCTTAATGCCTAAAATTCCATGTTACCATTTCATTAAGTTGAGGTGTCAACATAAATCTCAATTTGACATTTATTGATCTAAGAAATTTTCTTTTCACTGTGTCGACTTTAATCAGGGTCGTTAAAATTTTGCAGCCGTCCATAGATATGTACGAACATAATTATCTACTCTCACGCCAAATCATTCGTCTCGGATCAGTCCAGTCATTATGCAACGGCTACATTTTTATAAAATACTTTCCAACATGCATGATAAGCTGACGTTTCTCAAAACATAAATCTTAAATTGTTAACTAAATCTTCAGTGGTTAACATTACCACCCCAGTTTATTACCTAAATTGTTAACTATATCTTGAGTGGTTAACATTACCACCCCATACTTACCGCCCCAGTTTATTACCTAAATTGTTAACTAAATCTTGAGTGGTTAACATTGCCACCCCATACTTACCGCCCCAGTTTATTACCTAAATTGTTAACTAAATCTTGAGTGTTTAATATTACCACCCCATACTTACCGCCCCAGTTTATTACCTAAATTGTTAACTAAATTTTGAATGATTAACATTACCACCCCATACTTACCGCCCCAGTTTATTACCTAAATTGTTAACTAAATCTTGAGAGATTAACATTACCACCCCATACTTACCGACCCAGTTTATTACCTAAATTGTTAACTAAATCTTGAGTGGTTAACATTATCACCCCATACCTATTGCCCCAGTTTATTACCTTAATTGTTAACTTAATCTGAATCAATTTAAATTTTTAACCAAAGCTTAAATCATTGTACGTTTTTTGTCTAAATTAACAGTTTTAACTATGATAAAACCAACTGTCGAATTGATATTTTTTTAAGAAACGAAAGCATACAAAAAAATACGAATTATATATTTGTCCAAATTTCTACTTATCATCGTGATAAATTTGTAATAGTTAACGATTTGTGTTGCGCTCATATCGATATTAATGATTTTAAGCACATACAGTAGGTACATAGAGGGGGAAATTTACTGGAAGAATATGATTACTGAACGATGTATAACACTACTCTAGGCAACTAGAAACTTCAGAAATTCAAATGCTTAGATGGTCAACTGGAGTGTCTCTTAGAGACGAAATGAAGATTTCACTGATTCGTGAAAGCCGGGTGTAACAGATATTAATAGTCATTTAGAGGAAAAGCAATTGAGATGGTTATTTTTGAAGATGGGAATTGCATTTATTATTTACCTTGCTTATTATTACATGGATTATAGATCATTTAGTGGATTTTTGATTCCTCTAGCTAATGAAATATGTTTTCATCTGAATCTGTGTTGGGAACAGGAGGCATAATCAAGTGGCAATTGAGATGGTATGGGCACATAGGACCCAGAGAACCTGATTATATTGTGAACCAGGCAATTAACATGGATCTTTTTTGAAAGACATCTAGAGTAAGACCAAAAAGATCATGGATGCTACAGAAAGATTATGTAATCTGAAGGTATGGCCTAGGTGACGTTGCCCATAACCTACCCGAGGACGAGGAGAGCTAACCATAACAGTCTAAAAGACGAACAGTTGGGATGGAGCCAGGAAAAATAAGAATTAACTAGAAGAATGTGATTCTAATCGTACAAGACCAAGATACAAGGGGTGAGTATCTTATAATAATTTTATTGTACGGAATTTGAATTACAAGGATTTTTTAAATTACATATCGCTCACTCCTTTCAAGAACGTCATAAATCAAAAAACTTGCTTTCAAGAGAATGTTTTTAAAGTTTAAAAATATAATACAATGTATTAAAAATAAATATCAAGCCACTTATTGAACATTTAACTGCGCAACAGATCTTTTTAGGTTAAACCTAACGGTTTTTTCTCCATTTGAAAAATATTTAGTATATTTCAAAAAAATAATTAAACAATACATTTTCTTCAAAATGCAAAAACAACACTTTCTGCCCTGTAGCCGGTAAATATTAAGTTAAAAATATACCTCTTTTGCTAACATATAGTACATTTTCTGGGCATTTCGAAAACATGCACAACTGAAAATTGTCGATTTTTTATTTATGACGTTCTTGAAAGGAGTGAGCGATATGATGAATTATGTCATATGTGGTCATTTCAGATAACTTCTTTTTTCTTCCTTCTTCTGTCCCTTATCCACACCCAATGGTGCATAGGGCACTGCATAGTATTGACGCAGTGTTTTATACTTATTGACGTTTTGCTCTTACATGAAGGCAAGATGATCACTGCTGCGCTTCAGGGAATATTCAGGGTAATATAAAATAAATATTAGGGTGTAAATTCACTAATATTATAAAGTAATAATTAGTAGTGTGTAAATTCACTAATATTACAATAAAGTTATTTACAAAGACAATAAAACATCTGCAACTTAGCTTGCGAAATGTTGATCAAAACTGTCACATTGACAGCTACAGTTTAAGGACCACTGGAGGTGCCATGATTAAAACATTCCGATCGAGAGATCGCCCGCGGTAGCCGCGTTACGTAACACGTAAGTAGTCGGTAATAGGCTTTCATTACAGCCAATGGTGGACCTTCTCACCTCGCCGGGGTAACAAGTAAGGAGTAAGCAGTGGCTTCAACTAGCCCATAACGAGGAGCAAACATCACCGGCACTAACGTCTATTGTTACATCGATCTAGATGAGTACTTATGCGTCTTGTTAAAAATATGATGCAGCTGATAATAATGCAGCAATTACTTATACAGTGTAATCGCTAATAATCGTAATAACACATAATAATTCATTCGAACCTTACTAATATTACTAACATTTTTGTAAACAAATATAAAAGTAAAAATGACTGCCCACAAAGTATTTAAAAACTTTATTAAACTAAATAACTTAGTTTTAACCACTTTTTTATTAGTACAATTTAACCTACCGGTTTCGACAATAACCTTGTCATCGTCAGGGTTTATTTTAATTCAAAAACATTAAAATACTCTCATCAAAAACTTCCATACATTCCGTAAAAATCCTAAATGTTATTTTATTTTGTGGAAGTTTCTGAAAGGTCTAATATGGTAAATATAAGTGATTTTTTCACTCTAATATTTATTCAATATTACCCTGGTACCTGAACTGGAGGGCTGATCGCCTTTCCTTTGTGTGTTTACGATCGAGATAACACTATGTTTATATAATGCAGTGCCCTATGCACCATCGGGGTGCGGACAAGGGTTTGAATGACGGCCCCGAAAAATCCCAGGGTTCCATATATTCATCTTCATCTTTGATGAGATGTCAAAAAATAATAAGAACTATCAATTTGGATGACTACCTGTTTTTTTTTCGTTGCCAAAATGGATTCTCATTAATTTTTAATAAGATTGTGTGGAATGGCAAGTTCGTTGAGACGCACATGAAAAAAGCATGTTTCGATGAATTGTTCGCTTCTGTTCAATTATCGTACAACCGTGGTTGCGCAATTTACCTCTCTGGGTACCAATCTTTCAATAAAATTGCTAGGCGATAATTGACCATGCTCAATAAAGAATAAAAAAATCATTTGATGCACATTTGTATCTCACTCGCTACTATAATAGCCGCGTGAGAGAAAGAGAAATAGTGATAATGTTACCTTACGTTATATCTATGTATATTATGAAGTTCTTTAACAATGCGCCATGAAATTTCGTGAATTCAGTAGTTAGTTTAATTACACTGGTAATGAAATACTTCATAATTTGATAATTGCCCAAGACAAATGTGAGAAAATGCTCGTACACTTTTCTTTCAATTGATAATTGAAGCATTTAAATCTGAGATGTGCTGAGTAAACTAAGTTTTTTCATCTTCGTTCTCACCTAACGCCGCATAAGACACATCTTACAATATACATACAAGGTGTCCCATAATCCAACGTATTTCTTTAAAGGGGTATTGGGAAAGCTTATGACTCACCAAAAATGAAAATATGACCTCCGTAAAAGAGCATAAGTTTTCCAGATATTTCCACTTTTATGAATTTCTCGAATATCTACGCCTTATTCAGTTTTTGAGTGCCACTTTTAAAATTTTCAAATTTTAAAATTTTAATTTTTGTTTATGTATATGTATTATAGATGTATATGTATTATGTTATATTTGTCCGCCTCCGTAGTGTAATGGTCAGCACGCTCGGCTACCGTTCTGGAGGTCCCGGGTTCGATTCTCAAGGGGGGTAAAATAAATATAAGTGATTTTTTTCACTGTAATATTTATTCAATATTACCATGGACTGGTACCTGAAGCGGAGGGCTGATCACCTTTCCTTCATGTGTAAACGATCAAGATAACACTGCGTTAATATGACACAGTGCCCTATGCACCATTGGGGTGCGGACAGGAGTTTTATTATTATTATTATTATTATAGGTGTCTTAACTCCTCGAACCGTCTATCGTTTTTAATCAAAAGAAGATGGAAGTTTGAGTATCCCAGAGCTAACGACTTAGCATTTGGCTGGCTTCAGTGATCACATTATACTTTTCTCAAGTTGAGACACCAGTAATACAATATATAAATAAATATGGTTTACTAGTGACACCCTTATCACAGACTAACAATCTAAGATGTCTTGTATTGGATCTATGTAGTTAGAAACATATATATATATATATATATCCTTGTCTTAACCTGTTCAAGCATTATCTCCCCACTAATTTCTAACAGACATCAAAAGGTACAAGCCTAGATCGTTCACACTAGTCTGTTTTTTTTGGTTGGTTGGAAGATATTGCTTTATAGCAATAAGCCCGCCAATGTACACACATATTGTACAAAAAGTTCAAATAAATAAATAAATATATAAATTATGGAATTAAAAAAAAAAACAGATAAAAGTAGCTTTTTCTTTTAATTTATAATATATGTAGCATACACTTATTGTTAAAAATTTTTTTTAATTTTTATCTATTAAAAAAAGGAATTTTATATTAGCACTTTAAATCTTTTTTGGATATTAGATTCTTCCAGTATCCTTTATTAAAACCTTAAAAAAATATAATCCCACACCTTGCCTTTGTGTGGGTAGATACTTGAAAAATAATATATAGGTCATTATTAAGTTGTACTCACAGTACTATTTTAATGCGTATTACCATAATTTTTGTGTTTTGCAATGTGCATACTAATTTTATGTCGTAAAAATATCTTTTTTTGTTGCATAACTAATAAATTCTACCGACATATCATCACAATCTGAAGATAATATAAAACTGATACATTTTCGTCCATTTTCCATATACCACCACAGGCGCTGGTACTTAGATGATGCTTAGATAGCGGATATAAATGCCAAGTTTCCACGATCTCCTGAGGAATATTGCACAATTTCAAGTAGATATCAATAGTGTCAAGTAGACATCATCCAAATACCAATAGCGTTACCCTGTCTTAAGTAGATCACTCAGAGACATGCGTTGTATAATGCGACATTTTCTGGTTGTGAGATATTTTATCCTGTAATTTAAATACGTTTATACAAACCTCGCAAAAATATTATGTAGTAGAGACACACAGAGTTGTTCTTAACTAGCGAAATGAATGATTTCAATTACGTCGAATGTTACCAGGGTAAAGAAAATTAATTCGATTAATATGGCGCCTGAAATTGAAAAGTGTGTAAAGATTTCTATTCTTTATTTTAGTAAAAATGGTATATTTGGTATAAAATTAGTATGTCAAATGCCAATAAAGGAATGTAAGACTGAACAAGGAATAATTGAAAAGATTAGGAAGAGTTCTTTACTGTGGTATGGACATGTGGAGCGAATGGATAGCGAGAGAATGACTAAGAAAATATATGTGGCGAATGTGAGCGGGAAAACAGAACGAAGACCGAAAAAAACTTGGTACGATCAGATCAATCAGAACCTAAAATCTGGTGGTGTCAAAAGTCTGCGTAATCAGAGGGCATGTATGACTAGATGTATGGATGTGAAGGAGGCGAGGAGTGTATATCAGGACAGAAGAGTGTGGCATTCCATCCTTTTTACCTACCCCTGCGGGGAAACGGCGTGATGGTAGTAGAAGTACTTATAGTAATATTCAAATGCCTACTTTGTGATTTTACATTTTATAACATACAAAATACACTATTATTTAATCATTTTTATAATAACTTGATATTATATTATTTCTAATTATAACTCAATATTGTGTTTCCAATTATTGACCATCTTTGATTCCTTCGTCTGTAACTGTCAATCAATACAAAATAGCCAAGATTCCTGGTCAAGTTCTGATAATCGCCAGTTTTTTTTTAATTAATTACTTCGTCTGTAACTGTCAATCAATACAAAATAGCCAAGATTCCTGGTCAAGTTCTGATAATCGCCAGTTTTTTTTTAATTAATTACTTCGTCTGTAACTGTCAATCAAAACAAAATAACCAAGATTCCTGCTTAAGTTCTGATAATCGCCAGTTTTTTTAAAATTAATTACTTCGTCTGTAACTGTCAATCAATACAAAATAGCCAAGATTCCTGCTCAAGTTCTGATAATCGCCAGTTTTTTTTTTAATTAATTACTTCGTCTGTAACTGTCAATCAATACAAAAAAGCCAAGATTCCTGCTCAAGTTCTGATAATCGCCAGTTTTTTTTTAATGAATTACTTTTGAGGAATAAGGGGTTTATTTAAAATTATAATTACTATCGTATCGCGGTATGATTATAATTATTATTATTAAAATTTGTAAATATCTTATCAGCTTATCAAGTTATAATAAGATATTTACTGATTTTATTATAACAAAATTATTTATATATTCATCAATTCAGGCCGGTTGTTTGTTTGATTGTTAAACGAATAAGGTCTCATTGTCCATAGTAGGCCAAGTAAAATTTTCACGGTGTACAAAATTAAAACGAGAAAACCAGCACCAAAACGCCATCAATTCAATTGTGTTACGCACATAATCATTTGCATAAGTGGAGAAAAAAGTGTGTATTGTTGCGGGCATTTCGGCTTGTGAAATTGTCGAATCGCGGTCTTTCCGCTCTACATGTCCACCGATTCGTGTTGAAGTTTAAATATATCTACCCGTTTTCTGCAATCCTTGGATCTCTTTCAAATCGCACAGACACGCGACCTTAAAAAAGGAGTGAAATTCAGTCATGTCTTTGTTTGACTTTGGTACTTTTTGATATGGATGAGTTATTATTACAATATATTTATCTATTAATTAACGTATGGCATTATGATAAATTCATCCATAATGATGATTTATTTATCCATTAATTAATGGAGACCGGCATAATTATGCTATTTTCTGTAAACACGTCATTACTTAAAATATATGTTTATGTTTTTCAAATATGTTATCAAATAATCAATAATGGTAGTTTGCAACATTTTGAGTGTGTCCAAATACTTGTTCACAAAATCTGGATTATCTCCAATTACAGGAGTCTGGCGTTTCTCATGTGTGTGATTAAAATCCAGGATTCGGACCTCACATACTAATATAAGAGTTTCTGCTTAGTAAAAAGCTTCTTTACATCTCACCAATAGATGTCTCTAGTGAAGTTCTAGTGATTCACGATCAAGGTTTCTAAATTGGTTAATATATAATAGAACTTTGAGTAGTGTGGTTGTCAATAATGGGTAGAATTGGTGAATGTTACACGTGTGTAAAGTGATCACTTAAACCAGCCGATGACGGTCGTCAGCCCCGTAAATGCCCAGACTTCCATACTCTTCTACATCTTTGATGAGATGTCAAAAAAAAAAATAATAATAATAGTAGTGATTAATATCGATCATTTATTAAAAAAACATATGTTTATATTGTCTTTATTGAAGATATTCAAAATATATACATACATTTAAATATATATAAATATAAATATATAAATATATATTTATATATATATATATATATATATATATATATATATATATATATATATATGTTTATTTATATATATATATATATGTATATATATATATATATATATATATATATATATATATATATATATATATATATATATATATATATATATATATATATATATATATATATATATATATATATATAAATAAATGTATATATATATATATATATATATATATATATATATATATATATATATATATATATATATATATATATATATATATATATATATATATATATACATTTATTTATATATATATATATATATATATATATATATATATATATATATATATATATATATATATATATATATATATATATATATATATATATATATATATATATATACATATATATATATATATATAAATAAACATATATATATATATATATATATATATATATATCTTTTTTTTATTAAATAATCAACATTAGTAGTTATTATAATCGTTTTTTTTTAATTCTCAGAAAATACGCAAAATTATATTTTTTATTTGTCTCAAATATTTTATGAAATAATCAACGATGGTTGTGATTAAACACCTTCACCATTACACCACGAATGCAGGCAAAAAATACTCATCCAATTTCTTTACATTTTAACTTTGACAACTATTATTTCTACTTCATAATATACCTATTACTTTGTAAATTATCTTTTTTTACCATATTATGGGAATGTAGACTTTTATGTTTCCTTTGTGTGAAAAGATGCTTTGTCTCTGTGGAGACACCTAATATCTTAATATATCTCCTTTACAGATTAAAATTATGTCTTTGGAACAATCTAACAAAATACAAAATTGTAAAAAAAATATATTTTCTGATTTTTAATATAATTTTTATCGAACGATTTATATCCAAGATTAATAAGTACTAAAAATAGGGTACATAATAACATTTGTAGGTATATAAAATAAAATTACATACCTACTTGTTATTTTATTATAGTCCCAATATATATATATGTACATGTATATATTATTGTAAAATAAGTTTACAATAACATATGAATATTATTGTAGTCAGTTTACAATAACATATGTATATTATTCTAAACTAACCTTTTTCTGAGGATGTTGATTACAACGAAACCCAGTAACTGGTCAAATAAAATAAAAGTGGAAAAAACTATTTCGTTGTGAGGATATTATTTTTTAAAAACCTAACTAACTAACTAACTAACCATCACGCCGCTTCCCCGCAGGGGTAGGCAGAGAGAATCGAAAGCCACACCACTCTGTCTTTGCAAACATTCTTAGCCTCTTTTACATTCATGCATCTCCTCATACATATCCGACGATTATTACGACTCCTGACCCAGCCGCTTTCAAGTATTTGACCTGATTGTGCCAAGTTTTCCTCGGTCGTCCTCTGCTTCTTTTTCCAACTACATTCGCCCCATAAATTTGTTTAACCGTTCTTTCTTCACCTTGTTAAACAAACAAAATTAGTATTTTAAAACTATGATAAATAAAATTTTCAACCATGACATTCCTTACAGTAATGCTTTGTATTTTTCAAGCAGAAATTACATTGTAAGTAATTTTATTATTCAAAGTAGGATTTCTTAATGTAACTTTTGTTTAATACCACGTTTTGAGTTTATTATTGCAAGCATCACTAATTTTGAAAACTACGGGTGTTTTCATCAACAGGTGAAAATACAAACTTTTTATAATTTTTTTTGTATTTTTACCTATTGATGAGAAAATCTGTTATTCTAGAAACCAGTCGGATTTACATAAATAAACCCAAAAAGTGGTGTTGAACAAGTTTTTATTTTTATGTTATTATAAAATCAGAATATGTAAAAACAAATAACAATAGCTGTGAAAATTTAAGAAATTTTGATGTTGAAATTTTAAAAGTCCATAACTCGAATCATACATTGGAGAATTTGTTTTTTTTACTATTTGATGCATTATTTTACTATGCTTGAGAATATTTAATTCTAGCTTCATATTTTAGATAACAATTAGATTTATTTTAGATCAATTAAATATATACAAAGGAAAAATTTCCTTTGCTCTCTCCTGAAAAGTAAAAGATCTGCAGATAGAATAAGTCTTTTATGGATAATTATAATCCCAATAGCCACTTTTGAAGTTGAGGCAAGAGCAGATAATTCTAGAATAAAATCTCGACTTCGAATCTCTGAGATAAAAACTCTCCGATCTATAACCAGAAACACGTTTCGGGACATTGATTAAGGAAACACCACTTTATTAAGGAAACACACTTTTATACCACTTGAGTATACTAAAGTGGTATAAAAACAAGTGTTTCCTTAATCATTGTAACATGTCTTACCACAAAGTTAATGCCGAAACAATAAATAAAATACGTTGCGAGACCACATAAGAAACACTAATATCCAGAGCATATGTAAGAATGAAGATATCGTGAGGTGGGGATGACAATGAAGGCGATACTGGAATGAGCATGTGAATATAATGTCAGAAGACAGACTTCTACGTATCGCCCATCAAGAAAACCCTGAAGGATGTAGACCTCTAAAAAGGTGGAGAGATAACTAGCAGTCAACATCCCAAGAGCGACAGGTGGCAGCACAGACAGATCCTGAGGATCTATGAAAAGAAGAAGAAGAAGAAGAAGAATGTTATCCCATTTCCAAAGTCAGTTTCAAAGATAAAGTAGTATAGTTTAAAAAAAAAAAAACAAATTGGTCAAAGTAGAAAATATATATTTTATTAAACAATGACTTTTTTAATAAAATGTGAGCACAAAAAATTATGAAATATACATTTAAGAACACAAGCAAGATTCCTAAGGAAATATAATACTTTTATGTACAAAGATAAATTATTAAATATTTTACTACTAATATACATGATAATTCAACTAATTTTTCAACATAATTTGTTGACCATTTCAATAAGATAGTGTTAGTTTAGGAACCATCATTCAAGGTCCTATATTTTTTAACTATTTATTAATATATCAATAACTTTAGTACCTATGTAAAAAAAGTGATTGTGATATAAGTATGCATATTTTTAGTAACATATTGTTATACCACAAGCGGCCATCCACAGACAAATCGCTCACTTCTTTCAACAACGTCATTTATCAAAAAACTTGATTTTTCAGGATATTGTTTTTAAAGTTCTTCAATAATACAATGAAATGTATTAAAAATAAAAATTAAGCCGCTTTTTGAACTTTTTACTGTGCAACAGATCTTTTTAGATATAACCTGAAGGTTTTTTCTCCATTTGATAAATATTTAGTATATTTAAAAAAAATAATTAAACAATCTTTTCTTCAAAATACAAAAACAACACTTTCTGCCCTGTAGCGGATAAATATTATGTTAAAAATATGCCGCTTTTACTGGGATATAGTACAATTTCTAGGCATTCCAAAAACATGCATAACTGACAATTGATGATTTTTTATATATGACGTTGTTGAATGGAGTGATCGAAATGTGCGATGCTGTGGACAAGTGAATGAGTGCTAAGTCGAGGATTCGTCGCTGTGAAAACTAAGAAGATATGTGATCTTGTGACCATAATTGAAGAGCATTGTTTTTTACAACTATGTCTAATATTTTTTTTTAATAATGCTATTTCAATGTTTCTGTAAAGTTTAATTTCAGGTCCAGGGAGGGGGGGAGGGAATTCATGCACACCTTTCTATAAAAAAAATGAATGACCGGCATTTTCAATCTAACACAACCTAACTAAAACACCGTTTTTGCATTGAAAAAAATTTTTTTTTCCAAATAATTATATGGTTTAGAAAATAAATGATTATCCAAAGGTAATGAGTTAAAAATAATTTTTAAAAAAAAATTTTACTTATGTTCAGAAAAATTAAAAAATATCCAATACACATTCTTTAAAAAAATCTGGAAAACAGACATGTGAGCTTTCCGTTGGTCTCCGGTGAAATGAATTCTGTGTTTGCGATTACCCCCTTGATAAGAGCCCCTATAGCATAAAACTCCAGATACATACTAGCAAATATTTTAGACACATATTTTTCTATAAATGCTTGAAAGTAAGATAGTACATAAATATTTATTTGAATGTACGCTTAAATACATCAGCGAAACATTTAATTCAGATATTTTTTTTTATTTACTCCTTATTACAAAATTATTATAGCACCGGATTTTAATGAATTATTAGTATTAGTAACAAATTGTATTTTCTACAGAAATATTTGACATACATTTAATTTAAATTATAGTACATAATTACAACATTTTGAGTGTGTCCAAATACTTGTTCACAAAATCTGGATTATCTCCAATTACAGGAGTTATTTTCATATTATTTTTTGACATCTCATCAAAGATGAAGAAAAATATGGAAGTCTGGGCATTTACGGGGCTTACGACCGTCATAGGCTGGTTTAAGTGATCACTTTACACACGTGTAACATTCACCAATTCTACCCATTATTGACAACCACACTACTCAAATTCTTGGAAGTTCTATATATATGAACCAATTTAGAAACTTTGTTCTTGAATCACTAGAACTTCACTAGAGACATCTATTGGTGAGATGTAAAGAAGCTTTTTTATTAAGCAGAAACTCTTATATTAGTATGTGAGATCCGAATCCTGGATTATAATCACACACATGAGAAACGCCAGAAAATACCATTTTCATTTTTATTATTAAGCTTATAATTTGACCAGATAATTTATTTACAACATTTTGAGTGTGTCCAAATACTTGTTCACAAAATCTGGATTATCTCCAATTACAGGAGTTATTTTCATATTATTTTTTGACATCTCATCAAAGATGAAGAAAAATATGGAAGTCTGGGCATTTACGGGGCTTACGACCGTCATAGGCTGGTTTAAGTGATCACTTTACACACGTGTAACATTCACCAATTCTACCCATTATTGACAACCACACTACTCAAATTCTTGGAAGTTCTATATATATGAACCAATTTAGAAACTTTGTTCTTGAATCACTAGAACTTCACTAGAGACATCTATTGGTGAGATGTAAAGAAGCTTTTTTATTAAGCAGAAACTCTTATATTAGTATGTGAGATCCGAATCCTGGATTATAATCACACACATGAGAAACGCCAGAAAATACCATTTTCATTTTTATTATTAAGCTTATAATTTGACCAGATAATTTATTTACAACATTTTGAGTGTGTCCAAATACTTGTTCACAAAATCTGGATTATCTCCAATTACAGGAGTTATTTTCATATTATTTTTTGACATCTCATCAAAGATGAAGAAAAATATGAAAAAAATATGAAAATAACTCCTGTAATTGGAGATAATCCAGATTTTGTGAACAAGTATTTGGACACACTCAAAATGTTGTAAATAAATTATCTGGTCAAATTATAAGCTTAATAATAAAAATGAAAATGGTATTTTCTGGCGTTTCTCATGTGTGTGATTATAATCCAGGATTCGGATCTCACATACTAATATAAGAGTTTCTGCTTAATAAAAAAGCTTCTTTACATCTCACCAATAGATGTCTCTAGTGAAGTTCTAGTGATTCAAGAACAAAGTTTCTAAATTGGTTCATATATATAGAACTTCCAAGAATTTGAGTAGTGTGGTTGTCAATAATGGGTAGAATTGGTGAATGTTACACGTGTGTAAAGTGATCACTTAAACCAGCCTATGACGGTCGTAAGCCCCGTAAATGCCCAGACTTCCATATTTTTCTTCATCTTTGATGAGATGTCAAAAAATAATATGAAAATAACTCCTGTAATTGGAGATAATCCAGATTTTGTGAACAAGTATTTGGACACACTCAAAATGTTGTAAATAAATTATCTGGTCAAATTATAAGCTTAATAATAAAAATGAAAATGGTATTTTCTGGCGTTTCTCATGTGTGTGATTATAATCCAGGATTCGGATCTCACATACTAATATAAGAGTTTCTGCTTAATAAAAAAGCTTCTTTACATCTCACCAATAGATGTCTCTAGTGAAGTTCTAGTGATTCAAGAACAAAGTTTCTAAATTGGTTCATATATATAGAACTTCCAAGAATTTGAGTAGTGTGGTTGTCAATAATGGGTAGAATTGGTGAATGTTACACGTGTGTAAAGTGATCACTTTAACCAGCCTATGACGGTCGTAAGCCCCGTAAATGCCCAGACTTCCATATTTTTCTTCATCTTTGATGAGATGTCAAAAAATAATATAGTACATAATGTCTTATAGAGCAATTAATAAATTTGATCTCCTAATTTTCCTTAAAATTACTTACATAGTTAAATCATATCACAATTCCTTTATAAGAAATTTTTCACATGACAATATTATTATTTCAATTTTTTAATGCAAAATAAATTTACTATTTTTTATATTAACTATATTAGGTATGTATGTTCCATAAATAGTGAATGATTAAATTATTTTAAAAATGCAATTATAATATTTTTTGTTTATAGCATCAATCCTTTGATATTTCACATAAAAAATAAAAAAAGCAAATCTAAATAAGACTTTTAATCAGTATTTTTTGTTTACGCGAAAAGAACAAATAAAATAAAAATGATTTTCTTACATTTTTTTTCAACATCAATGATTGGACTAAATATGACTGATAATGCATATAATAAAAATACATCTAAACACATTTATGGATAAATGAATCAAATATGAACATTCCGTAATATCGAACTAACTTAATTTAAGAGGACCTTTTTACAATGGTTTATTATCGCAATTATTAATGAAATATAGAAAATGTTATCATTTACTTTAATTTTAAAGCAAAGGCAATTTTACTCAAGAAAAACGGTTTATCAATATAAGAAAACCTTATTATTATACATACTAATATAAGAGTTTCTGCTTGGTAAAAAGCTTCTTTACATCCTACCAATAGATGTCTCTAGTGAAGTTCTAGTGATTCGAGAACAAGGTTTCTAAATTGGTTCATATATATAGAACTTCCAAGAATTTGAGTAGTGTGGTTGTCAATAATGGGTAGAATTGGTGAATGTTACACGTGTGTAAAGTGATCACTTAAACCAGCCGATGACGGTCGTCAGCCCCGTAAATGCCCAGACTTCCATATTCTTCTTCATCTTTGATGAGATGTTAAAAAATAATAAGAAAACCTTATTTTAATCATTTGACATTTGTTATATTTAAATCATGTTAAAAATGTTAAATTATATTATCAAAAGTTCAATTTTTTAATCGGTTGTGGAGTTGATAAGCTTTTATAGCAATCAGTCACATAGCGCTCACTCCTTTCAACAATGTCATATATCAAAAATCGTCAATTTTCAGTTGTGCATGTTTTTAGAATGCCAAGAAAATGTACTATATCCCAGCAAAAGCGGCATATTTTTAACTTAATATTTACCAGCTACAGGGCAGAGAGTGTTGTTTTTGCATTTTGAAGAAAAAGTATTGTTTTATTATTTTTTTAAATGAACTAAATATTTTTTAACGGAGAAAAATCCTTCAGATTTTACCTAAAAAGATCTGTTGCACAGTAAAAAGTTCAAGAAGTGGCTTGATATTTATTTATAATATATTTTATTTTATTTTTATACTTTAAAAACGATCTCCTGAGAAATCAAGTTTTGATATTTGACGTCGTTGAAAGGAGTCAGCGATATGTCATATCACTCACTTCTTTCAAGAACGTCATAAATCAAAAATTGTCAATTTTCAGTTGTACATGTTTTCGGAATGCCCAAAAAATGTACTATATCCCAGCAAAAGAGGCATATTTTTAACTTAATATTTACCCGCTACACAGCAGAAAAAGTTGTTTTTGCATTTTGAAGAAAAGGTATTGTTTAATTATTTTTTTAAATAAACTAAATATTTTTCAAATGGAGAAAAAACATTCAGGTTTTACCTAAAAAGATATGTTGCAGGTAAAAAGTTCAATAAGTGGCTTGATATTTTTTTTAAATATTTTGTGTTATATTTTGAAACATTAAAAACGTTCTCCTGAAAAATCAAGTTTTTTGATTTGTGACGTTCTTGAAAGGAGTGAGCGATATGTATATTACGTTCACCACAATTTAAAGGAATACAGATTAATTGAATTCATTTTTCCTTGCTTTTCTTTCTCATTCTGAGGTATAGAGATAAGATAAGTTTGTATTTAAGTTAATATTTAATGCAAAATAATCGTAGCACTTTAAAATAAAATGAGAAATAAAATATCACGGCACCTAGAATTAATCTAAAGTTTGGCCTAGATCTATTAACACACAGACACACAACAAAATCTGTCATTCAGTGATTTAGTAAGGATTTCTTAATGTAAACTATGTATTCCTCTCACGAATCATGTAAGATAAATTGCCAAGTACAAGGATGATAATAAATTATTATTACTCCTGTGAAGGACATATTTAAATATTAATTAACACACTTAGGACGGGAAAGGTATTTCTACCTGTTCTGTCGGGAAGGGTATTTTTACCTTCTGCGCCAGACTCATTTCAAAGTCAGAAAAGAAGGAATTACATATTTAATGTTTTTATATTATGTACCAATGTCTTTGTTAAGATCTTAACTATATGTACATGATAATCAAATCCTGTCGTCAGCGGTCCGCAGACGTAAAAAACACCCGTCCGAAATGTGTTAAGTATAAAAAAGGTAAAATATTGGTTACTTTGTGTCGCTGAACAAAAATACTTTAAACAGATAATATAAAAAATCTAAATTAATATTAACGGTTTCATTTTACATCATTATGATAACTTGGTTGAGAGAAATCACTTCTACATGTAATTTAGCTGCGCAAAGTAACATCCTATCAGACTCAGTATTGGTTATCGAGTTAAATTATTAATAAATAAACTTTGGATCAACCGAAGTTCTCGAAGTGATGTATAAAGTAGGGGAGCTTTCGGCCCTTGTTGACCTCCTCACACGCAGACATGACGCTCTTTGTCAACGGTCGAGGGCCGCAGGAGAACACTCCGATCTTAGATACCTGAAAAAAATAAAACATTATTGCCTCAAATTCTAATTATGCATCAAATCATCTAGAAACTTCTGCCATCAAAAATCTATATGTTTTATTATACAGACAATCTTTTTTTGTATCCTGGAACAGATTTTGGCAGCTATATCCAGTGATGTGATCCAGCAAAATAGAAAAGACTAGAATGGCGAAGGAGATGTCATGTGCAGACCAATCCGCAGAATTTAGATCAGAGAGAGAGACTGGCATAAAACATTAACTCTAAAATTCTTTTTCATAAATTGATTCGGCAGTCACTTTGTGTTAAATATATCCATTTTTAACTAATGTTTTACTTAGTAAATACCACTATTTCTTAAAATCCACTGTGACACGTGTTTTGATGCATCATTTTCCGCATCACTTACGGTGTTTGAAAATGATGTGGAATGCATCGAAACACGTGTCACAGTAGATTTTAAGAAATAGTGGTATTTACTAAGTAAAACATTAAATAAAAGTCTAAAATCCCTGTTTGAACAATCCCTGTTATTTAAAGCTATTAGCCTGAATAAAATACCAGCTTTTACACTTAAAGTTTAATTTACTTGTAAAACCACATAAATATGAGATTTAAAACTAATTACTGTATTTTGCCAGTGTATAGAACGTTGAAAATTTTATAATATGCATCATTAAGTTGAAATTGCATATTTTCAAGTTAATATTTTTTGTTAGTACACCTACAATATATTCTATTGTAAAAAATAATCAAATCATAATCCAAAAAAAAACTTGTGTCACCTTCTTATTTCTAAGTAACCAAGTTCACTGATGAGGCCCAAGGAGCCAACTAATATTGACCCGAAGGTCGCCTTAACTAGCATTTAATGGTCTACTTACACCGAGTAATACCTCAATAGTATACTTACATAACTATGTTTCTTTTGTACAAATTTAAGGAATGATGACATGTCTGGTCTACCAAAGTGATTGACGGCTTTGAGACCAGTAAACATTGACATCTTCGACAGCCTCTGGAAGTGGTTCTCACAAATGTACTGAAAAAAAAAACATTTTGTTGAAGGCAGAAATACAATTTTCAAAATTAAGTAACGTGGTTACCAATCGTGAGTATAGTGGTTAATGTATAATAAATAAAAGCATTCCCAATCAAACCATTGATTGCTCCAGTAAATTCACATGTGAACAGTGTCATAAGATATATGTACAATAGGAGTTCCAAAAATTTGAGTAGTGTGGTTGTCAATCGTGGGTAAAATGGTGAATGTTGCATGTGTGTAAACTAGCAAATGACAGATCATAAGACATGTAATGATGTAAATGCATGAATTACCCAGACATCCACATTCCTATCTCAATTAACACTGATTTCCTCATTTTATGATGTGATATCAATAAAAACATGTAATAATCATGAAGAAAAAACTTTTTTTTGTTAACAAAATATATTCTTCACTAACTTACCAACATAGTTGTCCGGAGGTCAAATTTGTGGAAGAATTGAGTAATAAAGATGTGAATCTCCAAGACGTTTGTGACATCTTTCCTCTCTACATCCCGGAGAACATCGATAAACCACTCAAAGTGTTTGTGGGATGGACATATCCACAAAAAGTACACCTGGAAAACGCAAATCGGAAAATTGAATAAACATTTACGCAAATTTAATGATAGGGTTAACATCAGGCTAGATCTAGTAGCAAGAATGATGCAGTAGGCAAGTTGTAAAATTACCTTTTTACAGGCCACCCCTGAGTATCGATTTGTGCTCGTACCAAACACCAGGTCATTCAGTATAGAAGCATACGGAGTGACTCCAATTCCTCCTCCAACCATCACAGCCACCTCAAACTTGTACCAGTCTTGGTTGCCGCCACCAAAAGGACCTTGGATCCTAGATGAAAAAAAAAATAATGCATTTAACCCTAGATTAATAAATTATCCAACAAGTGATTGTTACTAAACATTTGTAAAAAATACGACATAGAAATAAAGAAAGGGGAAAAAACTAACATTATTTTTTCCAAAAATTGTCATTTTGCCTTTGTAAATTACAACAGTTCAGTATTCTAGGGTTAAGACTCATAATTTTCACAATAGTTCATACAATGTGCAATGAATTTTGATAGATTTGTCCCCCTCTGTAGAGTAGTTGTTAACATGTTTGTCTACCGTGCTGGAGGTCCTGAGTCAGATTCCCAAGGGGCTCAAAAAAATGTCTATAATTTTTCAATTTATTGTTTACTAAGTATTGCCCTGGTATGTGAAATATTTTAATATTCTTTTTGTAGTAAAAAAAAAAGCTTAATTTGTGCTTTATAACTAATGAATTAATAAATAAATGACTGTTTATCATTTATTATGCTTCGGCATTAGTCTATTCATCTTATTTGACTCATCTTCCACCCATCCTCCCTCGTACTAATTTAATATAAATGTTTTTTTCTTCTGGCAAAATATCCTAAATATAAACAAAATTTATTTACTACCAGTTGCTAATTATTATTATATATAATCTATTTATTATATTAAATGCTTCTGATCTCACCTTATTTGCGGCCTATCTTCGGGATTGAAGTTACAAGGATCAAAGTAATTCCTCAGTTTCCACGTCCAGGGACCTTGGGCCTTGATGTGACAACTCAGGAAGTTCTCATGAGGAGCGGAAGTTAGTGTGAAGGAGTGGAACTCTTCTTGCTTGAAGGCAGTGCACGACAGTCTCACCCACTGGCCTGAAATAAGTAATTTTTAATTATTTTTTTACTTAGTAAATACCACATTTCTTAAAATGTACTGCGACACGTGTTTCGATGCATTCCGCATCATTTTCAAACACTGTATGTGAAGCTAATTCTAAATTTTAGAGTTGGGTCCTTGGGATGTTGAAGATTGAAGAAGGGGTAGTAGCTGTTTCTTATTTTTATTTATTAATATTTTTTTTAAATTTTTTTATTTCTTATCAGTGAGAACATAGACAATAGGGGGAAGACTTTAGTCATTGTCATATTGTTATAAGTAAAACGTTAATTAAACATGGATAGATTTTACCACAAAGTGACTGCTGAATCAATTAGTGAAATTAAAAATAATCTTGCTGCAACTGAAATAACATTGAGGGAATCTAGACAATAGTAAAACAGTAATTATTTTGCTTTATTATTTGCAATTGTTGCTCAAATTTAATTAAAACACTTACCAGAAAGGTATTTTAGATTCGGTGGACGATAGAACTTTATTTTAATGACATCAGATGGGAGAAGATCGGCTTCTATTACATCTAAAGCCATATACTTAGTTCGCAGAGACACAACCTGAAAAAATGTGATTCTCATCAATGAAATTTGTTGTAAGTTATTCTTTTTTTACTTTGTGACCCCTTTTAACACATCGTACATATATAGTCTAAACATTGGAAGAACATTAGTTTTATCCACAAATTTTCTCACTAGTGAACGTTTAATAAATTAAATTCGTTGTAAATTATTATTTTTTTCCTTTGACCCTTTTAACACATGGTAAAGGTGTGGACTAAACATTGGAAGAACATCAGTTTTATCAATGGCTTATAATATTTTTTTTAAATACGGTCTCATAAGTAGAAATAGTGTTGGGTTGTGGTCCCGTGGTTAGTGTCGCGAACTCTCTTGAGTCTGAGTTTGTCGGTTCGAACCCACTCTAACACAATTTGATACCTATTTCTAATAATGAGCCGCTTCTAATAATAAGGCTCACAGAAATAGCATAAATTGAAGTATTTTTGTAAATAATAAAAACACAAATAATTAAATTTTATTTAACAAAAAACAAATTCTTACCTTATCAAGAACATATATTATAGCGGGTCCTACGAAAAATATCCAGAATCTTGGAGCACCAGTGAGTCGGGCCAACCCGTGAACTAAGCACAAGGCGTAAAGCAGGACGTACAGGCTGTGGGCTCTCCAAAAGTATGCATATGCCCTTTTCCTTATTATGGGGTGAGCGAACACAAATATTATCACCATAATGATGAACAAGAGGACCCCAGTTATTCCTGAAAGTTATTTTAAAGGTTAGTCAATTATCACCTGACTTGATCCGTCATTACAGAAATTGAGAGAAAAATTAATCATCTTTTTGTTATTGTATATTTCTTCCAAAATGACTACCACATTAGTTGAACTGACTAACTAACTAACCATCACACCGCTTCTACGCAGAGGTGGGCAGTGAGTATAGAATGCAACAACAATTCCAATCATCCTTCCCCTCTTCAATTCAATTCAATGACGAACATTAGGTTTAGGAAATGCTTGGTAGGATCGCTTTCGTAGCTTAGGGCTGGGGTTCCCTAGTAGGGTTACTAACTTTCCTACTGCTGTCACCCTGGGTATAAGAACACAGTGATGGATTGTTCACACTAGATAGTATTAACTTACCTGCCCCGGTGACAGTGATAGGGACTTTGAGAGCATAAGTAATAATTTTTATCTTTGATCGCGAAAAACTTTGCATGATAGATTAAATCCGATATAAGATTCAAAATGGGTTCGAATTGAAACCAAGAGTTTCTATACCGGATCTGGGAATGTGGCGGGAGTTTTCATAGGGTAAAATATGTGTCCGCCTCCGTAGTGTAATGGTCAGCACGCTCGGCTACCGTTCTGGAGGTCCCGGGTTCAATTCCTAGGGGGGGTCAAATAAATATAAGTGATTTTTCTCACTTTAATATTTATTCAATATTATCCTGGACTGGTACCTGAAGCGGAGGGCTTATCACCTTTCCTTCGTGTGTTAACGATCAAGATAACCCTGTGTTTATATAATACAGTGCCCTATGCACCATCGGGGTGCGGATAAGGGTTTGTATTGAATAATATGTGTAATATCAATTGCAAGATGTCGTAATTAGTCTGTTCAGAGTGATTATGCTTCTTTCAAAGTTTTTCCTGATCTCCATCAATAATTTGAAGTAGATATAGCCTTAATGCCGTGCTTTTTACACTATTGGGTGTGGATAGGAATAATCAGTCGGTCAGAAATAAATATTACCAGTGATGGTTTGGAAGACCCAGTAGGTGATCCCAGGTTTGTAGTCTGAAGTGAAGTGGACCTCACGCGTCAGGCAGCGCAGGTGCTCCACGGGTTGTGTGGAGACGTGGTAGAAGTTGACCATGTGCCCGATAGTGTGCAGAAGTGAGAAGAACAGGGCCGTGCACGCTGCTATCTTGTGAAACTGGATGTGTGAGTCGAGGGGGATGTACTGCTGGATGGAGAACTCCTGGAAAAATTCATTTGATACATTGAAATACAAAGTACAGTAGTTTTTTAGTGGCAGTTTTGTTATTCGAAGATATATTATAACGCCGGGTTGATCTGATGCTAGAAATTAACCTTTCCGAGAGTGTGGACGTAAATGAACGTCGGTATTAATTTTCCTCAAAGGAGTATTGACGTTAATGAACGTCGATGTCCGTCTGTCAGTTGGTTATGATATAATTTATAAAGCAATGACATCTGTGGACATTTGTGTGTTATTTTCTCATAAAATAAAACCTAGAGATGGTGGGTTTATTTGTATATAATTTATATCTTCATAATACGTAGATTTCATAGAAAAAGATTATGTATAACCCAGTCCCCAGAGAAAATCAGACATCAATTATTTTACTCACGGAAAGGTTAATGTAATAAATATGTATGAACCTTTAACTTGGTGATCAGATTTCGAGACATTGTAAGAAGTAGCAAGCTGTAGCAGAAGGATAATGAAGCCGCAGCCCCTCTTGTGATGGCTATTCCGACACCCATAATGTGACGTAGATCAAGGTGTTCCGCCATGAAGGAGTAGTGAATAAAGCGCTCCACAAATAGCCCGATGGTTATCACATAGAATACAAACAGATAGAAAATGTTCTGCCTGTTTTCCTCTAAGAATGTAGTGAGACTGTCCCATTTTGTTACTATCCAATGCCTGAAACATTGAAAATAAAATATCTTTAGATAATATAGAAATCATAATACTTCAATAATATTCATCACAATTATAGCTGTAATGAGAACATTTAAGTAAATAAAAAAAAACTTTTAGTGATTCTTGGGCACTGAATCAAATTGATGGATTGTCAAATAGGTGCAATGTTAAAGGTGGCACATATGTCTGAGTATAGATGGATGCAAAAGGTGCTTGACTGGAGGTCTAGAACAGGACGCAGAAGCGTGGGTAGGCCCCAGAAAAGATGGTCCAATGATATTTAAAAGTGGTGGACCTGTACTGGAAAAAAGTCGCGTTTAACAGACAACAGTGGAAGTCCAAAATGGAGGTCCTTTTGGAAACAAGAAGAAGGCTGAAGTAATAAAGTAAGTAAATTGATTGTTTAAATATGAAGGCAAAGTGATCAATATTTTAGATGGTAGTTGCATTTATTATTTACCTTGCTTATACAAGGTTTATAGATCATTAAATGGATTTTTGTTTTTACTTTGTAAAAAAAAATGTTTTATTTTAATCTGTGTTTGGAACAGTAGGGATAATCTAGTATGGGTCAATCAGGAACTTCTCAGCACTTGGCCATTGCTGAGAGTAAACCACGTAAAACTCCTCAGGAGAAGCTGGACTGTTGACTTTTGTCAACAGACCTTCCGTTTTAATAGATATAGTATAAAACTACCCATGTTACATTTCTTATTGTGGTGGTGGCTAATATGGTCGCAAAGCACATTTCCGTTACCCGATATGTAACATGGATGGGTTAAGCCAGTGTTGCTATTGTATTTTTATTACCTGCTTTGATCCAATGCCGGTTCAATATGGAAACTTGTCATCCTGGCAACATTGGTGGAAGTATCCAAGAAATTCTGTTTTGCTCCTTTACAATCCAAGCCAATTGCCACAAATTCACCCTTGTATTCTTTCATCATCAATTTGAAATCTGAATAGGTCAAGTGGTCCTTATGTTGCAGGCCGGCATCCTGTACATTCATTTTGACATTAGAAAAACATTATATCTTGATACATTTGTATATCTCCCTTTTAATAATGATTGCTTAGTAATGAGAAATTTTATTGAATGATTTTCACTGATAAAAACATGCCATCATTTGATTTTGTTTATATATTTATAAACACACTTAGGATGGGAAAGCTATTTCTACCCGTTTGGTCGATTGATTTTTAAGGATGAGAAGGGTATTTTTACCTTCTCATTTCAAAGACAGAATATAAGGAATTATTTAATATTTTTAAATGAATATTAGGTACCAATATCTTTGTTAAGGTCTAAACCATATGTACCCAATTATCAAATCCCGTCGCCAGCGGTCCGCAGGCCTAAAAAACACCCGTCCAAAATGTGTTAAGTATTGATGGAGTTACAACATAAAAGTAAATGAAAATATGGAATGTACATATAAGAAACAAAACCACCAAAAATTATTAATGACGAAAATACCATATTTATTTGCATACCCACTGTTTTTTTTTGTTTTACGCCCATTAGATAATATTTTTATTTACTTATCGATAATGCATTGAAGTTAAATAATAACTTTGTTTTATTACCTGGAACATTCCATCAATGAGTTCTGTGACATGATCATCGCTGAGACTCGTGGTTCTAGCTATTTCCACTAGGGACCTCAGCATTTCACTCAGTTCTCCCTTGTCTATTACCCCATTTCTATCATTATCACACATATCAAAGATAATTCTAAGTTTGTCTTCAGTTTTACCCCTCGAGAAAAGGACAACAGTATCCAAAAATTCCTGAAAAAAAACAATATAATAATAATAAAACCCTTATCCGCACCCCAATGGTGCATAGGGCACTGTGTCATATAAACGCAGTGTTATCTTGATAGTTTACACATGAAGGAAAGGTGATCGGCCCCCCGCTTCAGGTACCAGTCCATGGTAATATTGAATAAATATTACAGGGAAAAAATCACTTATATTTATTTTACCCCCGGGAATCGAGCCCGGGACATCCAGAACGGTAGCCGAGCGTGCTGACTATTACACTACGGAGGCGGACATTTTTATGAAAAAAAACATGACACAATTAAAATCATAATTAGACACAAATATATTATGTTTATCAAAAGCATTGTTAACTTTGTGGTTTGGTAATATAACACTCTTTAAAAAACACTATTTTGTGACTATCGACTTCGAAATGTAGACTTAAGTAAAATTGTTACGGTCTGACATTTATTTACAAATATATTAATTACTTTCAGTATTTGACCAAATTACTTTCCACTGATAATGATAATCCAAGTTGATCAGTAAACGCCTCCTTACATCATGTCCCTAACACCAACAACATTGTTAGACAGGACCTCTCTTTGTACTTAGGGCAGATGAAATATATCTTATACAAAAATATATATTATACTTCAACACTAAATGTCTCTTACTCGCTGATAATGACAAGGCACAAATTTTATGAAAGATTTGGTAGACATACAATGAAAAAGGTCTTATGCATGTAAAAATTGCTAAACACCGTGTTTTTGTAGTGAAGACTATCTATGTTAACGTAATGATCATCTTACCTGAAAAGATATTCTACCATCTTGATCCTTATCGACTATATTGAACATCTTCTTTACAAAAACAGCATCTGATTTCATTCCGAGAGCACTAGCAAACTCACTCTTCGACAGGGAAGTCCTCATCACGATTGAAACCTTAAAATAACATAATGTTGTATTTAATATTGAAATATTCATTTATCAACGGCTTAGTTTAGCAGTGACTGATCCAGGCTGTGGACTGAAAACTACTAATAATAAATTAATATAAATACTAAAAATTTTGAATTTATTCATGCGACAATACAAGACACAATTTAAGATCATAAAAATTAAGTTGCTAATAAATCCAAAGGGATTCGACCTTTATACACAATAATGCATTTGCAGGTTATGTATTTGATGTAGGAAGTTGTGTTTTTTTGCATTATGTATTTTTTTTAAATGGAATAGAGTAAACAAATAATAAATTAGGTATACCTCTCCATCTGACGAATCAGATCGCCTTCTTCTTTCACCGGGAGCGAGACCAAACGTGATTGCGTATGCTTCTCTGAAGAAATGCTCCAATCTCTTCTGTCTGCGTTCCCTTGTTTCAGCTTTGGCAAGAATATGATCACGATTTGTCTGAAAATTACAATGTGTAGTTAGGTTTTTTCCCTCAAAATACCCAGACAAATTACTAAAACCAAGTTGCACAAGCCAGTCTGAGTATGGGTGTGCAGCCCCGAGCACTAGTCATAACTTTTATTCTCCTTATCCTCCAATTTCTTCTCCATTTCTTTCTTCATATAACAGTTATGTTTTTCACTCTGAGTTTTTTTACTTGCTTCATCTGTATCCATTCAAATGTATTTCACTAATAAATCCAAGAATACAAAGCATAAATTTGACACAAAAAACGTAATAGGAACATAAACCAAGAAAAAGTTATGAATACCATCTCAATCGGGTAATCTTAACTATAATGATTACCTATTAGCAACATCGATAGTGCTAGACTATGCGAAACAAAACTGCACTGGGTATTTTTCCATAGAAACATATTAGGGATAAGGATGAACATAGGTATTGAAACAAAATATAGCATCAATTTGGTATGGAAAAATGTGATAAATTGAGTATGAATACCTGTATACAGTTGAGATTCTTCTTTTGCGCTGTCAGGAACGATTCCAATTTATTCAAGAACTTGCGTCGTGATGCCAGGGAATCCAATTCCAGTAGAAGATCATGTTCCCGAGCTACCCTCAAAAGAGCAAGAGGCCTCCGCTTATTGCCATTTTCCTAAAAGCAAAAACAGCGCCATTGTCTTACAAAAACTATTAAATTAAAAATAATTTTAAACCTTGTAATGTTAGTTTATTATCCTTAAAATAATTTGCTGTAAACATGTGACTTACAACACTCTCTTCAACATTGACACTGTCAATGTTCTGGAAGGAAATTGTCCGCAGCTTGTCTCCTTTACGGTCAACCATATGTAAAGCCTGTTCAGGACCAAAACGGACCTTCACCAATCTCTTGTGATGTGCGTGAAGCCATTCCCTCACTACCATCTTATCGACGGACCCTAAAAAGGAAATAACATAATTAATACATTACCTGAAATCTACAATACTTAAAAAATAATATTTAAATTTGTCATATTGATATATCCCCCAACAAGTAGATGAATTATTACATACAGTATTTCCTGGTATCTTTTATTTAACGCTTCATAGTGTACATTGTTGTTAAACACAGTTTGTCCGCTGTTGGATCTGATTTAAATGGAACTAACACCAATTACAGTGTGTCATTTGTTCACATTACACACACACTCACACATCACCTTTTTTTGCATTTTTTGGAAATGATTTACAACTAGATATAATAAAATTAAATAAAACAGTTTATACATTACTTTTCTCACCTTTGCAGTACTGGGCATTCTTCAATTCCTCTTGTTGGATTTTCAGCTTCCTTCTCTTAGAATTTTGAAGTTTTACAACTCCATAACCTGCTCCAGCACAAAGTATCGGGATGAATCCCAGGAACACGCAGGTGTAGATATAGGCAAGCTCGCTGCCCTGTGAATAATAACATATGTATAATGAAACAACAACTATAAACCCTTTTCCACACTCATTTTATTTAACCAGTAATCGGGTTTGATGTGGGCTAAGACGAAAGACCCGGTCACTGGTAAAATAAAATAAAAGAAACAAACTATAAAGTTTCACTGAGAAATTTCAGTATATAACATAAATCTAATGAGATGTGTTCTTAAATAAAACGGAAGGATAAGAAATACTTTATATTTTTCTTCAAACCCTTTTCTGCACCCCAATGTTACATAGGGCACTGTATTTTATAAACTCAGCGTTATCTTGATCATTAACACATGAAGGGAAACACATGATGATCAGCCCTCCGCTTTAGGTACCAGTCCAGGGTAATTTTGAATAAATATTAGACTGAAAAAATCAATTTTATTTATTCGACCCTTCCTGGGAATCGAACCCGGGACCTCCAGTACAGCAAAACTACGACCACTACACTATAAATGTGGATAAGAAATATGGCAATTGAAAATAAAATAAAATATTTACCTCAAAGTAGTCATATCCCTTGAGATATTTGCAAGGAGCTAGGAGCGTAGTGTTGAGTTGGAATGGCTGAGGACAAACATCCCCTTGTTTCCAAAAGAATACATTCCTCTGTATTTCATGAGGTTGGATGTTTGTAGAATTAACTATGATATCCCACAGCGATATTTGCTTCAGTTCTGCTATTTCCTCTACTGTAAAGACGCTGAAAATAATCAAATCTGCATTCATATTCATCTAAAGATTCAAAAAGATACATATAAAATATGTCAGAATAGATTAACACACTGAGGATGGGATAGCTATTCCTACTCGTTCGCTCGATTGATGTCTATGGACTGGAAGGGTATTTTTACCATCTGAGCTGGCCTCATTTCAAAGTCAGAAAATAAGGAATTATTAAATGTTTTTAAATGAATATTATGTGCCAATCTCTTTGTTAAGATCTAAACTATATGTATACAATTATCAAATCCCGTCGCCAGCGATACACAATCGTAAAAAACATCCATCGGTAACGTTTCAATATTAAATCATTTTATAAATTTATAAGTAATTACTCCTAGACACAAGTGAATGTCTTTTTGAAATGCATATGGCACGGGATATGTTTATCTTCGTCATTTTATCTTCTGATATTGTCATTTACATATCGCTCACTCCTTTCAACGTCGTATATCAAAAATCGTCAATTTTTAGTTGTGCATGTTTTCGGAATGCCCAGAAAATGTTCCATATCCCAGCAAAAGAGGCATATTTTTAACTTAATATTTACCCGCTACAGGGCAGAAAGTGTTATTTTTGCATTTTGAAGAAAAGTTATTGTTATTTTTTTTTAAATAAACTAAATATTTTTCAAATGGAGAAAAAACATTCAGGTTTTACCTAAAAAGATCTGTTGCACAGTTAAAAGTTTAATACATACGTGGCTAGATATTTATTTTTAATACATTTTAAACTTTTAAAATCTCCTGAAAAATCAAGTTTTTTGATATATGTTGTTGAAAGGAGTGAGTTTCATATAATATCATATTTCATATTCAGAAGTATCATTCGCCTTAAAAATCAAATTTCATAGAAATCATCATGTTTCTTTTTTAACTAACTAACTAACTATTATGCTGCTTCTCCTTAGGGGTTTGCAGACAGAATAAAACTATAACGATATTATGTAGGAAGAAATCTGTAATTCATTTATAACATATTCCTTTGTTTCAAAAGTCGATGATTACACATGTTATGAAGAAATTAAGACTGAAAGGATATAAGTGAATAAACTTACCCGTTATCTACATTCTCAAACCAAAATCTATCAGCATCTCTTATTCTCTTAAATTGTTCCACAATAACAGCTGAGAAAAGTTCTCCAGGACTTCCATCCGATTCCAACATGCCTCCTGTAAAAAAATATTATGTATATTACTCCGCATGCCTCCCGAGAGCCTTAATCAAATTTGCATCTTTTACAAGGCATCAGGTTCGCGCCGCCCAGGACAACCACTGCTAACAATTCGTCGGCAGTTCTCGTCAGAACTTCGAATGAAAATATATATTTGATGATATTACATGCGAAATTATTTAAAATTTATATAATTAAACAACTTTGTTTTAACCACTTTTTTTTATTATTAGTACACTTTAACCGACCGGTTTCAACAAGAACTTTGCCATCGTCAGGGTTTATTAAATTCTAAAACATTGAAATTATTAAAATACTCATAGTTTATTACATTTGCTTACTCCCAAATGTTATTTTTATTTTGCATTGTGTAGCAACTCCAAATAACAACTACGAATAGAAATGCCCAAAAATAGTGAGAAGGCTTTGGAGTTGCTACGCAATGCACAATAAAAATAACATTTAGGAGTAAGGGAATGTAATTAACTATGAATATTTTAATATTTTAATGTTTTAGAATTTGATAAACCCTGATTATGACAAGGTTCTTGTTGAAACCGGTTGGTTAAAGTGTACTAATAATAAAATAAGGATTAAAACAAAGTTGTTTGATTTTATAAAGTTTAAAATGTGCCACAAAGTATCTGCGGAAATCATTCAAGAAATTATTGAAAATTGTTAAAAGACTCTTGTTTATCTAAATCTAGTTTTTAGATATATTTTAATTTTCTTTATAATCTTTGAACCATAGTCATCTTATGAAGTAACTCATCTATGATTCATCAAATATTTCTTTTAGTAAATAGTTAGGGGAATGTTTTGATTTTTTTTAATGAAAGATATGTGAAGTAGCTTACTCACACACTTCCATTTCATAACTGGAAAAAAGGCAGACAAAGCGTTATATTTATCATAATGATGATATTCTATCAATATTTTTCATCAAATAACAACATGGTTCACTAGATGTTGCTCGTATTTCAGATATTATATTTTTTGTGCACACTATTTGAAGACATAATAACATTGTTGCATAAAATTACGGTAATTTTAAGGACTTGGAACCCTTCCCCCAACTTCCAAAATGAATTTTATGTAAGCATGCAAAGCTACACCCATTCCCTTATTTTATTCTACTTACCGATGTAAACGTCTACATCGTCAATGTCATCATTGTAAGCGGTGACTAGGAGCTTGAGCAAATCAGGTTGTTTTTCAAAAAGTTTTGGATTAATGTCAGTCCACTTTTTATGCCTTGGTAACTTGAAATGTGCTCTGTAAAGAATGGATCAATGCATTACTTATATTTTTTTATTAAATAAATCATAAATGTATCAAGACATAAAACTGGGTCCTTTTGATGTCCAGTCAATTACATTCCCATCATAAATTTATTTTACTGTTCTTATCTAACCGAGTATGCAAGAGTAGACAGTTGAATCTTGAAGCATAGGGTTTATTTTGTTTTCTGATTTAATTCACATTTCTATAGTAATACATTTTTATTCAGTGTTAATTACTACTTTGTTAAATAAAGTGTAATTTACGGTTGATAAAACACGATACCTTATGGTAAAGTCAGATAGCATCATTTAATAGCATGTCTGACAATGAACTTGATATTGGCATTTATAACAGGTTATACATTTACAACCTTCTGGAATATATAATACGCCTTTATTAAAGTGCCTTTGTATGTAAATGTGGCTGTAAATACTTTTCGTTTTTATTTTATATGCTGAATAAAGGGATTTGAAAAAACTTCAAAAACTAATACACACACAATATGACAAATGATCAAAATGTGGGTATTAAGGGTCATTGCTTTGAAAGATTTATGGTGAACAAAAAAGCTACTTATGTTATTTAAAATTACTTATGTTTATATTCAATTAAAATTAACCTGATTGGTACTATTTATTTTATATTTTTTTTATTTAAAGCAGTATTGTAGTGTTCCTCACACATTGTTTTGATCAGGTTTTGATAAACATTTACCCTTGTTCATACATCCACAACTCTTCAGTTGGTAATAAAAATAAAAAAAAATTACAAAACAAAATATGCGTATACAGATACCGTTGTAACAACTTTCCCAATTTAAAAAAAATAATAATTACAAATAATTGTATTATTCCAGTAATTTAGTAAAAAGCACAATCTCAATCTGAAGAATTTATATTATTTTTTGACATCTCATCAAAGATAAAGAAGAATATGGAAGTCTGGGCATTTACGGGGCTGACGACCGTCATAGGCTGGTTTAAGTGATCACTTAACACACGTGTAACATTCACCAATTCTACCCATTATTGACAACCACACTACTCAAATTCTTGGAAGTTCTATATATATGAACCAATTTAGAAACCTTGTTCTTGAATCACTAGAACTTCACTAGAGACATCTATTGGTGAGATGTAAAGAAGCTTTTTATTAAGCAAAAACTCTTATATTAGTATTACATCTGAAGAATTTAAATTATTTATAAAAAGAAAAACTAAATGAATAAGCCTACCTTGCGGTATTATAATCTGGTAAGCCATTATCCCTTCCTCTCATGATGTTCAGAGCCCCAAGATCTCTCCGTGAAAACTCCATGGGCCCAAATAATTTGTCTCTAACGTCAGAACAGAGAACTGTATCCTCTTTCTCAGATATTTGCGACGCCATCCCCATGAGAAATTCTTCTATTGACGTCTCTGACAGGATATCCTGGAATGGAGCATTATAAATGAGACATGGCATCAAATCACTTGCAGAACCACAGCATCTTCAATGGTCTTGAAGACAAATCTTCAACAAATATTTCTTAAATACACATTAAAAATATGGAAATTCATGAACTTAATATAAACTTTTAGGAATATAATTATTTCAAATATACAAAAAAAAACTTTCTTAAATTTATATACAATTTAAGTCCTTATTGTTGCTTGCTTCCTGTTTGTATTGCGCTCTGGCCAATCGGAACTGCTTTATTACGGATTTCATAGAGTGCGAGCATGTCCTTTTGGAGTTATTTGAAATATGTGTGTTGTAGATGCGTTTAGAAAATTCAATGCACATCGTACAAATACACACACACACATGTGGTTCACTCCTTTCAAGAACATCATAAATCAAAAAACTTGATTTTTCAGGAGAACGTTTTTACAGTTTAAAAATATAATACAATGTTTTAAAAATAAATATCAAGCCACTTATTGAACTTTTTACTGTGTAACAGATTTTTTTAGGTAAAACCTGAAGGTTTTTTCTAAATTTGAAAAATATTTAGGATATTAAAAAAAATTAATTAAACAATACCTTGCATGCACAACTGAAAATTTACGATTTTTGATTTATGACGTTCTTGAAAGGAGTGAGCGATGTGTGTACAATTAGAGAAAAAATATAAAGTTCACGCAATCGTGGATGCCTGGGTGTAACAGTCATCAATAGTAAGGTTGAAGCAATTGAGATGGTATGGGCACCTGAACATATTGTGAACCAGGCAAACGCCATGGATCTTCCTCGAAAGACATCTAGAGACCAAAAACTCATGGATGCTACAGAAAGATAACATGATTCAAATGTATGGCCTAGGTGATGTTTACTTAATATCTACATTATATATATGAACAAAACCAAAATATAATTTTAAATTATTTAAATATATGTCTGCCTCCATAGTGTAATGGTCAGCACGCTCGGCTACCGTTCTGGAGGTCCCGGGTTCGATTCCCAGGGGGGTCGAATAAATATAAGTGATTTTTTCACTGTAATATTTATTGAATATTACCCTGGACTGGTACCTAAAGTGGAGGGCTGATCACCTTTCCTTCGTGTGTAAACGATCAAGATAACACTGTGTTCACATAAAGCAGTGCCCTATGCACCATTGGGGTGCGGATAAGGGTTTTATATATATATATATATATATATATATATATATATTTATTTATATATATATATATATATATATATATATATATATATATATATAATATATATATATATATAAATATATATATATATATATTATATAAATATATTTGCGTTTGATAAATGATTACATCATCTCATATTGCAAATCCTTTACAATTCAATTGCATAGTAAATAAGCATAAATATTTTATGTTCAAACTAGTATTAATGACATTTATTGAGATGGATTCAACTCAATATTATTGAATACCCATTTCAGTAAGTATTAGTAAGATGAAATAAATATTATTTCTTACTAAGCTGGCAGAAAATAAACCTCTATTAAGACAAGAAGCTCCTTCAGAATAAAAAAGGTTATTGATATTGTTAATGTTTTATTTTATATTTTAATTTAAGGTGGTTAATAATACCTTTTCTAAAAATCTAAATATGTATTGTGACTGTGATGCATTCCGCAGCATTTCAAACACCGTACATAAAATAATATTTAAAAAATATTAATTCAAAATACATATAACCACAAAGCGACTGTTGAATCAATCAATGTAAACCCAGTCACTGGACAAATAAAATTGACAAATGGAGGATTTTTTTTTTAAGTTGTTATTTTATTATATCTCATATAACTCACTAACAGTTTAATAGGCATAATCTAGACATGAATCATATGCAACAATTGCTTATTTGATGTAAAATCTTCTTCTTCTTCCTGGCTACATCCCAACTTTTCATCTTTATAGACTGCTGGGGTCAGCTCTCCTCGTTCTCAGGTTATAGGTCCTTCTGTCATGGACAACGTCACCTAAGCCATGTCTTTGAACCATGTTTTCTCTTCATCCCAATTTATCATCTTTGTAGACTGTAAGGATCAGCTCTGGTTGTAGGTCCTTCTAACAAATACAATGTCATCTAGGGCATGCCTTAGAACCATGTTCTCTCTTTGCAGCATCCATGATTTTTTTGATCTTCCTCTAGACATATTTCGAGGAATATCCATCGCTTTTGCTTGGTTTACGATATGCTCGGGTTCTCTGCATCCTATATGCCTGTACCATCTCAATTGTCTTTCCTCTACCTTCCTATTTATGTCTTTTACGCCAAGGCTTTCACGAATGCGTGAACACAAAATCTAACAAGACAAAATTGTCAGAGCAACTTTCATATTGGTTAACAGTTGACCCAGGACTTACATTGCTATCCCACCAAGTCGAGCAGAGTCGAATGGCCTTGTGTCCCATGGGAGTCTCCCTGAAGTGGCACTGCCCATCGCGCCTGTAGATGCCCGGAGGAATGAGGGTGTGACCGAAACGAAACGCCGCAGCTGCAAACACGTGGGACACTCCTGGATGGATGTCTCCGGCATAGCCATCATAGGGTGGGATCTCAACACCCAGGAAAGCCGGAAGGTACTCGTACATAATGATGTTCTGATGAGGAAAATTAACGATTTAATTAAATAAGGTAAATACATGGACAAAAAAAGCGCTTAGAGTGTCAGCAATGAAGACTCTAAGAAGCATAAGAAATGCCAGGATAAGGGAGATATGCGAGATCAAAGATGTCGTTAGGTGGGGAAGGAGACAATGGTATATGCATGTCAGGAGAATGGAACCATCCAGACTCCCCCCCACATCGCACTGTATGCCCAACCCCAAGGTAGACGACTCCCGGGAAGACCACCAAAGAGATGAATCGATAGCTGGGAAAAGACCTCGCAGGAGGCTAATCCCTCTTAAAAAACAGGCCACAAGGCCCTTAAAAAATAAATGAAATATTATTTATTGATTCTGCATTAACTTTGTGGAATGACATGTTGATTTTTTTTATTTTATTAAACACTTGTAACTAACCACTTTATGAGTTTTATTTCATTAAAAACGACTAGTTTCAAAAACTAACATGTTTTCATCCACAGGTGTAAAGTAAAACATCCGATAGTTTTGGAAACTAATAAAATAAAACTCATTAAGTGGTTTATTACAAGTGTTTAATTAAAAATAATAATAAATGAAATGTTGTAATAATACCTGAAGAGTTGCAATGACGATTCTCCTGGCTCTCTGGAAGACGTCCTCATCACTCCAGTCCGGATGCTGTCTGACGACGCGCTCTGCCACCACGTTGTGCCAGCGGAAGAAGAGGATACCGAAGGACAGTATGGCAGGATTCTGGTTGGTCCTAGGATCTCCCAATACTGAAATAATAAAACTGATCTGGACATACTGGCAGACATCCTCCTCCCCTCTTACTAATCTTCAAAAAGTTTTTATTCCTTAACCTTCCCCTCCCAGTGGTATCGCTCACTCCTTTCAAGAACTTTCAGGAGAACTTGATTTTCTTAACTTTCCTTGATTTTTCAGGAGAACGTTTTTTAAGGTTTAAAAATATTTTACAATTTATTTTTAAAAAAATCAAGCCGCTTATCGAACTTTTTACTGTGCAACAGATCTTTTTAGGTATAACCTGAAGGTTTTTTCTCCATTTGATAAATATTTAGTATATTTAAAAAAATAATTAAACAACCATTTCTTCAAAATGCGAAAACAACACTTTTTGCCCTGTAGCGAGTAAATATGTATTAAGTTAAAAATATGCCTCTTTTGCTGGGATATAGTACATTTTCTAGGCATTCCGAAAACATGCACAACTGAAAATTGTCATTTTTTTATTTATGACATGGTTTAAACAGCTATAGATTAAACAGCTGTAAAAGTAGTAGTATGGATTGTTTGGTTACTACTACGCTACCATTTGTGTTAAACAAATATAAGGCGAGGGGGGGTGGGAGGGTAGACCATAGACATCAACAAATAGAGCCACCAATAATATAGCAATAACACTAACATTAAAATAACTCCATCGTTTCTGTGACGTCATTCATTGCCAACATACGAAAATAACGTTTTTTCGAAGGCGAATTTTTCAACAGAAAATGATGAATGAAAATATTAATTATACCGGCTGTTATAAACACAAAACGACTCTAATATAATCCTTTATAGGTTGAGTATGTTAAATTAGATATTCCTCCCGTCTGACAAAGATCCAATATTACAGCTGACAAAGAGTCCCCCAGGACTCTTGTGTCGTACACTCGACGCAAGTATCATAATTGTGTCGAAAATAATGCGTTAGTTGCAAGCTGACGTTTTTCGCGTACGCTGGACGGTTATCTGTCTGTTCGAGAGCAATGTCCTTTGATTTATGCAAATGAGTTGTAGGTTATGGGATGCCAGATTGCATGAGATTGCTAACAGCTGCTAAGCACGCGACCGTTTTCTCGGTGATTTGCATTTTGTCAACTTCATTGCCTTTTTTATTTTGGTGGCGTCATTTTCATGGAAAATATTATTCATCATCTCTAATTACATTATTATATTTTGAACTAATGTTTTACTTAGTAAATACCACTATTTCTTAAACACGTGTTTCGATGCATTCCATTTTACTACAAAGTGACTGCCGAATCAATTAATGAAATTATATTATTATAAATTGTTTTAATTTTATAAAATTAAACATCTTTGTTTTAATCACTTTTTATTTAATTATTAGTATAATTTAACCAACCGGTTTCGACAAGAACCTTGTCATTATCAGGGTTTATTAAATTCTAAAAAATTAAAATACTAAAAAACATTAAAATACTCATACTTAATTACATAATTGATATGGTGTACGGAGTGTGTGGAAGTTTTTGGTAAGGGAATGTATGAGTATTTTAATGTTTTAGAATTTAATAAACCCTGATGATGACATGGTTCTTGTCGTAACCGGTTGGTTAAAGTGCACTAAATAATAAAATTTAAAAAATGGTTAAAACAAAGTTGTTTAATTTTATAAAGTTTATAAAATGTGCCACAAAGTATCTGCTAAAAACATTCAATAAATAAATTGCTTAATTTATTGAAGAATCAAATTTTTCATTGTTGTTTATTTGTATTAACTTGTATTTATTTATATTGGCAGTCATGGGGACATTGAAAGCTATTAAATGTAGATTCACCGTAAAATCGGGATACAATTTTGTCCTGTCTTCGTCCGATCTATAAAGTTAGCCAGAAATTGAGATCTTCCTGGACTAAAGTGCATTTTTACTAAACCTAATAGGGAAAGTGCACAAGATGGGTAAGTATTTGGATGACGCAAAAGCTATTCCCTACTAACAAAGAAGCGTGCGCCAACAAATTGAGTTCTTTATTATCACGACGAACGTTTTTTGGCACAACTTGCGACAGGGGACGAAGAGAGGATAATTTATGATAATGTAAGGTAAAAAAAAACAAAGGCTTTCTTTAAATCAAACACCAATTCCAAAAGCGAAGACAAATGTAATACTAAAAAAGGTTATTTTGTACATATGGTGGGATATTCGAGGTGTCATTCACTTCGAGTTATTGAACTGGGTGAAACAATGATGTAAGAAGTTTATTGTAGGCAATTGGAGAGACTCGACCTGAAGCTGAAAGAAAACGTTTGAATTCAGCTTACGGAAGTGGAGTAATGCGTCCTATCTCCTGAAAAAATCCAAGACCAAAAGTGGGAGGTTATACCGTACCTTCCATATTCAACAGACCTTGCTTCGTCTTATTATAATCAGACAATTATCATCCATTTCGGTCCAAAGAGCACTCCTTGAAGGATAAAAAAAATCCAAAATGTGGTCGATGTTGAAAATGACGATTTAATCCTCGATTGAGATTAGTGTTTCTTCAATCTTCTTCAAACCCCTTATCCGCACCCCAATGGTGCATAGGGCACTGCATATAAACACAGTGCTATCTTGATAGTTAACACATGAAGAAAAGGTGATCAGACCTCCGCTTCAGGTACCGGGCCAGGGTAATATTGAATAAATATTAGAATGAAAAAATTACTTTTATTTATTTGACCCCCCCTGGGAATCAAACCCAGGACCTCCAGAATGGTAGCCGAGCGTGCTGACCATTACACTATGGAGGCGGAGATAAGTGTTTATTTTGTTAAAATTCTAATCGGATTAGGAAACAGAAAAATAAATTAAATACTTATTTTAAGCCTACGAATGTGTGTTAAAAATTTAAGGAGTGACAATTGGTATATTGATTGGGTCAAGCGTGTGCGAAAATATTTAGTTGATCCACAGATATTCTGCGAAAAAAATACATCACTTTCATATTAATAAAAGTTTCAAATAAATTGGTATTGACTTTGTTTTTTTTTTTAAATCACATTAATTATATTCTTGAAACTAGCATATTACCTTTCCAATACATTTTTAACTATAATAATATTATTTATTATATCAGACACTGAATTATATCAGATTAATTCACCCTATGGATGGGATGTCAATATCAAAGGTATCTTGAACATATATCATTCTTTTTTATATGAAAGAAGATGGAAGTCTAGATAAGTCCCATAATATTTTTAACTAATAAAAATACCTTTCGAAGGTGAAACACCACAATTTTTATACGAATAAACGAATAACTTAGACTGTCTCTAGTTTGTCTTTTCTTAAATTAAGCATATCGTCTACTAATTCGAGAAAAATTTATGAATCTTTTTAAAGAGATTTCGGGGAAAGAAAAGAATCAAGCGCAAATCTTAAATTATTAGACGATAACTTGTAGAATGGCTCTCAAGATACGACAGTAGAAAGTACAATACACGTGAGTACATGAACACGTACTTTGTACTTATATAATAGTTAAATTACATGCGAAATAAATAGGCAGATACTTGTACGAGTATGTGGGTACGTATAGTGTGGCGCAAAATTAATCACCCGTTTGAAAAATGTTATAAATTTAGCAAATGACGTCGTACGTTAATTATATTTGACATTTGTAAACAAGACAGCTTAAGTATTCAAACAAATCTATGGTGGTGCAAAATAAATCATGCAAATTTGTTTTTAAAAAATGTTTTTACAAAATAAAAATAAAAGATTTTGAGTGACGGAATTCTTTATTTGGACCTTTACATTTTTTTCTGGTAAGTGAAAAAGGTGATATCCGTCAAGTGGCTGCCGCCAGTTTTGATACGGACTGTGCCTGTTTTATCAATTTTTTTGTATACTATAGTTGTATTGTTTACTAATGTCAAATATGATTGACGTACTACGCTTTTTACAAAAATTATAACATCTTCCGAAAGGGTGATAAATTTTGCGCCACCCTGTAATTTAATTATAGCAACATCCTCCCACATCCGGCATTGAGCAATTTCACGCAGTCTTACGGACACAGTACAGCGACAAAATAGTCGTGACAGCGATGCTGTTTTTCATCAGGTGTAATATATTTATAATAATAGCGTAATCTGTAAATCTCGGGTCGTGTTTCACGTTTTGCAATTGTTATTACCCACAGCCTGATTCTGATGCCGCGATAACTTTGAATCGCCCGACGATGCCCCATATCGTCCACCGCTTGGATGAATATAACCCGGCGATCTGTTGAATGATAATTTATAAAAGTGTTCAGAATAGGAAAAGCCCAATGGCCCACATCCTAAAACGTATTAAGAGAAAAACGGGGTAAGTTGTAACAAAAATCTACACATTTAAATATATGCACCTTGTGTATATATTTATATATCGTAGTCGTACAGGAGAAAGTGACCAACTAACAAAACGTAAAATGTTCAGGAGGGCCATTTAAGTCACTTTTGCTTGGCAAGAAAATAAACATCAATGCAGTTAGTCATTTTTAGTGAGTCAATATATTATACTTCCAAGTTTAAAATCGCTTTGGGATTTTTTTCAGGGCAATATTAAGCTAGAAGATATCAAATAGTCAATAATCACGTTTTTGTAAAGAATACACTTGGTCACTTTCTCCTGTACGACTACGATATACGAGTATATGTTTGCCCAGTGTAGTGGTCAGCACCGCGCTGGAGATCCCGGTATCGACTCCCAGGGGGGTTGAACATAAATTAAAGCTATTTTTTTCACTGTGACATTTATTTCATATTACCCCGGACCGGTAATTGAAGCGCAGAGCTAATCACCTTTCTTTCCATTAAACGATCGAGATAACATTTGTTCTATACGATGCAGCGCCATAGTTTTAAGAAATGAAATCGTTATAAGAGAACCCTTATACACGGGTCCACGGCAAAAATGCTCAAAGTAAAACAATGTATTTTTTAATTAAAAAAAATCGAGTACTACATTTTTTTTTAATAGTTGTTTTCAATTAGTTTATATATTATTTTTCAACATCCTAGTCGTGTATCTAGTCGATTTCAAAAGTTACGTGTTTCAGAAGACCCTTAGTCACTATCGAAAAATAACATCAATTTTCAAAATAAGCTTTAAACATCTGAAGGAGAGTGGTACAAAAAAAATTGAATTTCGCGATAAGCGGTTTACGCAACGTATCGCAATTTTTAGCCAAAAAATTCGAAGGACGTTTGACTGAACGAAAAAATGCTTGATAGTTCGATTACCCTCAATAAAAAATTTTTGATGCGTCAGATAATGACTGCTATAAAATGTAAACAAAACAATAATAATTAATACACGTGCCTATAGACCTGGTAACATCGCGTCATGTGCCTCCAAAAACATGTGTAAGAATTTAATCTTTATGTACATCAGCTTATAATGTGAAGGTATCTTTTACAATAAACCATGTTTTTAAAACATACATAAATCGATTTTTAATGACGATAAATAACATATCGCTTATTCCTTTCAACAACATCAAAAATCGACAATTTTCAGTTATGCATGTTTTTGGAACGCTCAGAAAATGTACTATATCCCAGCAAAAGCGGCATATTTTTTACTTCATATTTACCCGCTTCAGGGCAGAAAGTGTTGTTTTTGCATTTTCAAGAAAAGGTGTTGTTTATTATTTTTTTTTAAATATACTAAATACTTTTCAAATGGAGAAAAAACATTCAGGTTTTACCTAAAAAGATCTGTTGCACAGTAAAAAGTTCAATAAGCGGCTTGATATTTATTTTGAATACATTTTACTGTATTAAACTTCAAAAACGATCTCCTGAAAAATCAAGTTTTTTATATATATATGACGTTGTTGTAAGCGGTGTACCGAAATATTACAGCTGACCGATTCCAAAACCTATAATCGTGAAAAAAAATCGAAATTATGCAGGATTTTTTTTTAAACCAGTTCCAAGTTATAGTGAGTTGGGTGTTTCTTATTAATGCACACCCCTCAACGATTACAGAAGAAACACACATTTAATTACATTATTTTATTGAATTATTTATTTTGATTTAATATTTAATTATATATTATAACATATTCATTTTAATTCATGCAATTTCCAATATCACAGCAACTGGGCTATTTGTAGTGTCTTTTGTTGGAGCGTTCAACAAAGATTTCCTTTCTACTGAATGTTATCTTTTAATGGTATTTTATTCAATAAAATCGCTTACAGAATAATCTCTCCGGACTCAGCATTCGCATATATTGTGGAACTGGATTGTTGAATAATGGAACTCGCATTGTGTTCCGAACAGGAAGTCTTCCGGTAGGGTCGCTCAAAAAAGTTCCATTCTGTAAAATAAAAATGAATATATAAATATTAAAAATAATACAATATGTTTGAATTGGCTTATCATACTGAATGCAAGAATGACAATATCGATACTTTTTTTTTTAATTCAAGTTTTACTTGGTAAATACCATTCTTTATTCAAATCTATTGTGACACGTGTTTCGATGCATTCCGCATCATTTTACGGTGTTTGGAAATCATGTAGAATGCATCGAAACACGTGTCACAATAGATTTTAAGATATAGTGCTATTTACCAAGTAAGTCTTAAATTAAAAATGGAAAGATATTGAACTAAAAATTGACTACCGAATCAATTAATAAAGTTACATATTTTCATATATTTTTGGTGTGTAAATGCTACACCATGTATAAAGTGATAATTAGAGCCAGACAACGACATTTGTAAGCCCTATAAATCACCAGACTTCTTTATTTTTTTACATCTTTAATGATATGTCAATTTTAAAATCTTCATAATATTAAAAATAATATTAAATTTATTCAATTGAAAAATCACTTATAATTAATTTTGACCCCCCGGGAAATTGAACCCGGGACCTCTAGCATAGTAGCCAGACGCGGTGATCACTAAACTATGGAGGCGGACAAAGAACAGTAGATAAAACGCTATTTATATGGTACATATATAATATAAAAATAAAACCCTTATCCACACCCCAATGGTGCATAGGGCACTGCGTCATATAAACGCTGTGTTATCTTGATCGTTAACACATGAAGGAAAGGTGATCAGCCCTCCGCTTCAGGTACCAGTCCAGGGTAATATTGAATAAATATGACAGTGAAAAAATCACTAATATTTATTTTACCCCCTTGGGAATCGAACCCGGGACCTTCAGAACGGTAGCCGAGCGTGCTGACCATTACACTACGGAGGCGGACAAAAATATGGTACATATACATATATTTATATTTTATCTGAATTATTATCAATATTTTCGTTTCGCATTATCACAATAAATTAAAATAAATTATATATTTAAATTTCAAGGGTAATAACCATACATGGTGTATATAATTAATGTTTTATTTGTGGTTTGATATGGCCAACAATAAGGAAATTATAAAAAAAATAGTAATGAAACAAGGAAGCCTATTATTTAATAAAATATGTACAATAGGTCACAAAACCCAAAGTATAAGTAGTTTTACTGAAAAAATATCGTTTAAAATATGTAGTTTGTTGCTTTTTTTTATTGTTAGTAAAATATTTTTTTAAATTACTTTTTGAGATACTACTAGATAGTACGTTTAATTAATTAATAATAGGAATTTAAATTAACAGTAACCCATCATGTAATCAAAGTGAAAAAGTAGTATTTTACTCTATATCCATTACATTTGTTTTATTTAAAAAAGAAATATTTCTGGTTTTAATTATTTACTAAAATACTTTAACTTCATACTATGTCTATGAGCCTAAGCGGCTCATTATTAGAAATAGGTACCAAATCGTGGTAGAGTGGGTTCGAACTGAGAAACTCTGACTCAAGAGACCGCGACACTAACCACGGGAACATAACCTTACAAATTATTATTAAAATTCCTTACACATATTTAACATGCGATGAAACTTGTTTATATTTATTTGATTATTTTCATTTATCCCCAACAGATGTGCATAGGGCAGTGTACCGGATAATGGATTGCATGGAGGCAAAGTTATCAGGTCACGTGTAATAAAAAATAAGGAATACACAAAGGATAATATTATTATAAAATTCTGATAAATGTCTCATAACGTGCGCTTCATATTAAAGTTCGATACACCGAAATCTATGGGATTAAAATATTGTTAAATTGAGTACGCTAAGCATATATATTTTGGCACCTGAAATGACCTCATTGCATTCACCCACGCCTCGCTCGTGCTGTATATGAAACTCCCGTCAATCCAGGATGTCATGGAGTTAATCTGTGAACAAAATATCATAATATATTAGTCAGATTGTAAAATACCCGTATTCATAAACCCCGTTAGTATTTGACCTTGTTACGAAAAGTCCGTATTAAAAAACGAAGAGTTTCATTAAGGTTACATCTAATAAAAAGTAAGTAATTTCAGCAATAGATGTAGCCAACTAGGTAGCATGAAGATCTATTCAATTGAAGCATAAATAAAACTTCCGAAATTTAAATAGTGTGGTTGTCAATCATAGGTAGAATGATGAATGTTACACAGTACATAAATTAAATACTGTTTTTTTAAATAAATAAAAAAATATTAACATATCGTGGGTATATTGGCAAAAGACATTAACTCGACAGTATGCAATTCTGACTTAATGATGGAAATTATAAAGTTATCAACGTTTGCGTAAACTGGCAAAATACACTAAGTAGTTTGAAATGTCATATTTATGTGGTTTTAAAAGTAAATGCAACTTTAAGTTAAAGGGGATTTTATTTAAGCTTTAAGCTTTAAATAACAGGGATTTTAGAATTAACGTTTTTTGCTAGTATACCCACAGTATGTTTGTTTTTAATTTTTTTTTATTTTATCTTTTCATTTTACGATGGTCCTTAATTTTTAATAAATTAGTTTTTTTATTAAATGAAATTTATTTATTTATTGAACGGCTGAAGCCTTCAAGATAATACATATTTACAGTATCTAATATAAAAATACACTAATAGAGAAACAAAAAGTCTTATAACATAAAATCATAATAAAATAACAAATAGTAAGCACTGGTAAATAAACGTCTCCTTCAAACACTATCAGCGAGCAGCAAGAGACAGTGAAACACAACGTTTAAATTTATTCATTATAACATGGAGAAGAAATGCTGAGAAAGTACAGATTTCAATTTATGTAACAATCAACCCCTATACTATTCTAAAGTCTCAATATTTCACATCCTGTTTGAAACCTTTATAATGCCTGATCATGCTCTCTACTCATTTTGTATATCAAATCAAAAATATAATTTTTATATATTTCAAAATACCGTAGGATTTCAAATAAATCTCACGCTATACAGTGTTGTTGATACATTACCAAACTTGTGTTACATCATTTATTACCTAATTTATGCATAATCTGTGTGTAAGTACGTACACAAATTACGAAAAAAATGATTCCAAACAATAGCCCGCACATTAATCAAAATCAGTTTCAATGAGTGATTTTTATTTCGGAATATATTGTTTATATGTTTTGATTGAATCGGTTTTTTTTTTACAAGACAAAACTTCCTATCAGGCATTAATTGAACAGTTTCATAGATAAAAAGTGTTTTAGTGGCAAAAAATATATACGAACAGGTTCGTCCTTGATAAGAGGTCAGGCTATATTTTTGGTAAGTTAAAAAAATCGTTTAGATAAGTGATTCCATTAACAATGAAGTAATTATTTTATTTTATTCAAACAAATCTTGAGAAAATTTTTATTTAGGAAAATAATTTAGGAAAAGGAAACGAAAACAAACGATTAGTTATGTACACATTATTGTTTTATTAATCTACGCGTTATACTTAAGGTGCGTAAATAATAAATAAAAACTGTTTATAAATCATTTTTCAAGGTTTTTTGTGTGAATTTTTGGTACTTTAATGATTTTTTGGTAACATTCATGACACGTGGATTATCGAGGCATAGCATGCCCTTCTTTTCGTTACAACACATTGTTTAAAAAAATCAGTGGATATATATATATATATATATATATATATATATATATATATATATATATATATATATATATATATATATATATATATATATATATATATATATATATATATATATATATATATATATATATATATATATATATATATATATATATATATATATATATTTATATATATTTATATATATATATATATATATATATATATATATATACATATATATATTGTATATATATAGTGTTAAGTTAAGTTATTTTTACGTGTATATGTGTATATACATAATTCAATACAATAAAAAAATGAAAGAAAGATAAAAGATTGCACCATACCCTTAATTGAGAACAATAAACAAATATTGAGTGTAAATCCCTCTCCAAGTACAAGAGCTTAGACTCCTTTTTGGAGAGGCACAGCGTAACCAAAATAAGATATTTCGTATGAAGTAATGTCTACTTAATAAATTGAAAAGGAATATTTTGCTGTATTAATATGAAAATTTTAGTGCATTCACATATTTTAAGAGTACACAGCCTTGCATTTCACAAAAAAGTAAGCTCATATGGTAATTTTCTGACGCCTACATAGTTTCTAAATAATTTAAGAAATTGGAAAATAAGAGCACTAATAACAAAAATAATAAAACCCTTATCCGCACCCCAATGGTGCATAGGGCACTGCGTAATACAAACGCAGTGTAATCTTGATCGTTTACACATGAAGGAAAGGTGATCAGCCCTCCGCTTCAGGTACCAGTCCAGGGTTATATTGAATAGTACAGTGAAAAAATCACTAATATTTATTTTACCCCCCCTCCCCCCTGGAAATTGAACCCGGGACCTCCAGAACGGTAGCCGAGTGTGCTGACCACTACGGAGGCGGACTAAGACTAATAACAAAAATAGCGTCATAAATTTTCACAAGCCGTCACTGTTTAATATTCTAAAACACGAGAATGGGAGATTGCTGACTCTGAACCTACGTGTACAGTGCATAGTTTCGAATGTTAGCGATGGTTACATTTGTGATTACCGATGATGTAAGTCCTTGTACGAGAAGCTCGTTGAAGATGAGCAACAAGAGTACCTTATATTTAATTGCTATCGATGTTAACATTCTCGACTGGAAATATTTAGGCCACGCAATAAAATTATGGACTGAAGATGTTCTAAGTACATAATGTTTCTGCAAATCGCATTCCTTTGACCTGTAACTAATGTTTATAAGATTTTTTAAATACTTGATAGATGATACTTGCTTAGGAAATATTATATCTAGTTAGTATGAAGATATGTTAGGTCCTTATGGAATGATCAATTTTCAAACTATGTAGAGTATAAATTGCGTAATTTAGACATTTATTTAGAAATCAAAATGGGAATATAAGTTTACATAGTTATTCACCGATTGTATTGAAATTAAGACACAATATTTTATTCAAAGTGTGTTTTATTTAACAACCAAAATATTCACATAAAATCATTTATATGGCATGACAACGTTTCCCGGGTCAGCTAGTATATTTGCATTCCGCTAGTACCTATACATATATACACGTGCATAAATTTGTTGTATATACAAAAAAAAAATTATGAATAAAATAACTAGTCAAATCAAAAGAGGTATAAAATTGAGAATCATCTTTTCGGGCGTTTCCCAGTATATAAAATAATCCGGGGTTTGGATCTTGCGAACATCAAAATAAAATACCTACTAAATAAAAAAAATCACAATCAAAAAATAGATGGCTCCAGTGAACTAATATGTTCAGTGTCATGAGATTAATGACATATGTAGGAGTTCCAAAAAAAGAGTAGTGTGGTTGTCGATCATGCGTAGAATGGTGAATGTTGCACGAATAAAAAGTGATCACTAAACCAGCCTATTCATAAGCCCTGTAAATACCCAGACTTCCATATTTTTAGATTTCGACATGAAAAGACAAGATTCTGACGTCATAGCATACAGTTCTAATTTACAGAAAAAACATACTATATGCTCCCGTTATCAATTGATTTATTTGTCAAAAGAGAAATTTTATACGCGCTTAAATTTATATGTGCAAACCTCGCAGCCTTATTTTTAATGGGCGACGTAATGTGCGTATTTAAACACATCAATGTATCGAATAAAAGTCTGAAAGATTTACCGTTAACTTTTAATTATTTGAATCCAATGGGAGGTCTGTATAAATATTGATGACTAACGTCGTCATTAAACGATTTATGCATTCACTTATCGTAATTAATATTAACTTCACAGCACGCAGTACAAAAGAGTAAGTCACTTTTTATGACTCAAAATTTCTGCCATTGCATTATCACGGTGACAGGGCTCTATTTTAATGAATGATGGAATAAATTAATATATATCTTCGCGATCACTGGAGAATTGCTCACTCCTTTCAACAACGTCATATATCAAAAATCGTCAATTTTCAGTTGTGTATGTTTTCAGAATGCCCAGAAAATGTACTATATTCTCGCAAAAGCGGCATATTTTTTACTCAATATTTAGCCGCTATAGAGCCAAAAGTGTTGGTTTTTGCATTTTGAAGAAAAAATATTGTTTAATTATTTTTTTGAATATACTAAATATTTTTCAAATGGAGAAAAAATCAGGTTTTACCTAAAAAATCTGTTTCACAGTAAAGAGTTCATAAGTGGCTTGATATTTATTTTTAATATATTGTATTATATTTTTATACTTTAAAAACGATCTCCTGAAAAATCAAGTTTTTTTTATATATGACTTTGTTGAAAGGAGTGAAGAATATCTGTTCACTTCCGATTTTTTAAAAGAATGTTCATTGGATATTTTGTTTTTTACAGGTATAGAAAAAATATTTTTATACATTTTTTAACTCCTCGCTTTCAATAACTCTTTTCTTTTCAAAACCAAATAATTGTTCGAAAAAGAAACTTTTTTTTTTCAATGCAAAATGGTATTTTAAGAAGAAAACGACAATTACGTAAGATTTAACCTTGATTTAGAAAAAAATGCGTTGCGATTTAACGTACATATGTTGGGCCTTAATTAATACCGTGTCAATACAATGCATGCGACCCTGTGGATAAAAAAGGGAGAAGTTTGTTATTATAACTTAAAACGTAATATAAGTAAACAATTTGTTAAATGATACCACAATGCGAAATCCTTCAAATTATCTGTTCATTCTCACATCCATGGTGTTGCAATATAAATCTCGTTTTTCAACACCCGACCTTTAATCATATTTCCCATAGCAATTCACCCTAGGGTCTGCATTATTCGAATGCAAAGCAATAATTAGGTATGCTAGTACAGTTATGGAATTGCCCAGGGGATTTTAACAAGGTTTATAATTTTCCATTATTATTTTAAGCGGAAATAAAAGACGAAGAAATAAATCAGTTTTTTTAAACTGTGGACATCAAACTTGTAATTTGTAATTGAAAACCCTATAACAATATTTAAAGTTGTTGTGGATTTAACCCTAGACTACGGGACTTGTTTTAATGTACCGCAATACTTCATCGATTCCTCATTGCTGGCGCTACTATCAGCTATACTTCACAAATGTATTATAAACCTTGCCCGTATGCGGAAAGTTCTATAACTATTGCATATATACAGGTTTACAGGTATACGAAAAAATGTTATTTAATGCTTTACCTCCTAAAAAATATATGTGAACTAATTTGGACCTATCACCTACATATCGCTCACTTCTTTCAAGAACGTCATAAATCAAAAATCTTGATTTTTCAAGACAACGTTTTTAAAGTTAAAAATATTATAAAATGTATTAAAAATAAATATAAAGCCACTTATTCAACTTTTTACTATGCAAGAGATCTTTTTAGGTAAATATAAATACAATTTGACATTCGTATGAAATTAAAAATTTGAAAGAGAGAAAGAAGACAAATGAATCACAATGGGAATATTTTCAATTGTGGACTTAAAGTTAAACTTTGGGTCCACTTTTACCACCGGTAGTCACGAATAAGTATTTATAAAAGTGGTATTACACAAAGTAAATGATGAATGATAAGGAGAGTGTTAAAATAACTTACTAAACATTTCAATTATTATAGCTTACATTATATAGGTAAATGGTTCTTACCTGTTCTCTAGGACTGTTGGGACTCTGTCCTGTATTCCTGTCGTACGCAGCTCTGTGAAAAGGGATATGTCGCTCCCCGCTGCAGTCCTTGTCGTACATCTCATCACACTTCTCCACCTCTATCCTGTGCATCTCTATGGGGCACCCAGACTCCGAGGCCATCACTATCTCGCCGGTCACAACCTGGCCTTTAAGGAAAGCAATAAAAAAAAGTAAGGTAAAATACACTGTTGATTTGGAAAATCTAAACGCGCTTAGAGTATCATAAATAAAGGCTTAGAGTATCGGCTCAACACAGGCCATGCCTAAAGAGCCGTAATACGTATAATAAATGTGTATATGAAATGAATATGTATATTGAATGTATCTATGTTTTATGAAAATAAATAAATAAATAAATAAAATAAATAAAATAAAAAAATAAATAAAATAAAGACTCTAAGGAGCATTATTGGGTAATATATCCAAAATTAAACAAGGTTTATTGGATTGAATTCTACATTTATTTATGTATATGTTAATATGTGACGCGTTTCGTATTATTAAGACATTATCAAACACGTGTGTTTGATAATGTTTTAATAATATCATACACACGTGTTTGATAATGTCTTAATAAGACGAAACGCATCACATATTAACATTTACATAAATAAATATAGAGTTCAATCAAATAAATCTTGTTTCATTTTGGATATATTACCCAACAATTCAATATGGAATTCTACCAACTGTCTGCAGTCACAATATCTAAGGGGCATATCTGCAAGAGTCTACGAGATGGAATAAGGAACACCAGGATAATAGAAATACGCGAGATCGAAGGTGTCCTTAGGTGGGGAAGGCAACGAATAAGACGATGTCATGCGCATGTGACCGGAATGGAACCATCCAGATTCCCCCACATTGCATTCCACGGTCAAATCCAAGGTAGACCATCAAAAGCATGGATTGACAGCTGGAAATCGACATCGCAGGAGGCTAACCCATCTTAAAAACAGTCCACAAGGCTTACACCAAGAAGAAAAAGAAGTTTCAATTCTGTGGATATCCAATCATTATCATATCAACACAAAAATTTCATACGCTCTCATATTCTTACAATACAGTTGCATAAATAACACTCACGTTAGTGCAACAGTATCACAATTCATTTTCGAAATTTTCTTCTATGGATATCGATGTTAACGATAATCCAAAAACGTAAACATGTATGAACATTGAGTAAAAAGAGTTGCTAGTGGTATTTCCTATTTGATATATATGTATGTAAGTACTTAACGAAAAAAAAAGTATATTTTCCTCATATAAATCATGAATCATTTTAACGGAGGTAGCACTTAATATAAACATATATATATATATATATATATATACATATATATACATATATATATATATATATATATATATATATATATATATATATATATATATATAAATATATATATATATATATATATATACCCTAAAGATTGTAATGAAAATTGTGAAGTGAAATCGAAGGTGATTGTCATTTAAAATATATACAATTAACGAAATTAGAAAGAAAATGTCAATCGTAGGTAGAACGGTGAACGTTACACAGACTACAAAGTACTCACTTAAAAAAGCCAAAACTTGCTTTGGGTTCTGTAAGTATATATTCGTAATTCATATCTCATCTCAATAACCAAATCATTTAAATAGAGACATGTATAAAAATCTTGAAGGAATAACCCACAAAGCGTCTATTTTTTATACTTGTCTGCAGGTATTCAAACTCCTATAGTATTTCGAATATTAATTTACTATTTGTGAATAAAAATAAGGACACACTCAAAATATTAAACACGTTTAATTTAAAATTATATTTTACTAGATATAATATTGAGAAACTTTTGAAATAATGCCTATTTTATCTCCTCGATCAAATTACTCGTTTTATTGTATTTGAGCACTTTAGCGTACACCACAAACAACACGAGTTGCACAGTCAGTGAGTTGGCTGTTAGACATTTAGCCATGTTTCGCTTGCCTATAGGGTGTTTTTTTTAGAGGTTTACAAACTCAAATTTCCCGCCATGTGGCATGTCGCGCCATATTGTTGAAACCACAGCTCTATCACATCAATGCCAATCTAATGAGGCACGAAGAAGTCAGTAATCATGATTCTGTAGCGCTTTCCATTGACCGTAACATTCTGGCCGGCACCGTCTTTAAAAAAAAATGGGCCAATGATTCCACCTGCCCATAAAGCACACCAAACAGTGACTTTTAATGGATGTAAGGGTGTCCAAAGGGTTCTGGGTTTTTTCCACTCCAAAATCAACAATTTTGCTTAATTACATAGCTATTTAACTTAAAATGTGCCTCATCGGTGAACAAAATTTTGTATTGAACTTCAAATTGGCCGTCTGTAGAAATACAAGTGATTTGACAGTTGATTTGATTTTATTTGACAGAAATACAAAACACTGGCAATAGACAGTTGATTTATAGTCAGCACGTTTTGTCATTTCGCCATTAATAGACTGAATGACCATTACGCGCGTCGTAGGTTCGGTGAATGGGCCGAAATAATATTCAGCTTGATACTCTATTTCCTCAGTTGAATAGCATTGATGTGTCAGAGCTGTGGTTTCAACAAGATGGCGCAACATACCGCACGGCGGGTGCCACCATCAATTTATTACGGAAAATTTGAATTTGTATACCTCTAAAAATAAACACCCTGTTTATTGAAATTACTTAACTAACTTAAAATTACTGACACGATTGACGTGTTTGATCGGGTTTGGAGCAACAAACTAAAGGTCTGAAGTTCAAAAGATCAGGTCGGACAATTATTGCTTGGCGGTTAGAAAAACTATCCTACGTCGAAAATGAGAGTTTTTTTCCAGTTTATTAAGAGATAGAAAATTCAAGGCCTAATTTTGTATTATGTAAGAAGTGGGTCAAATAACTGGTAAATAAAATTGAGTCCAATTATGGGAAGGAACCATCCAATTTGATGCTGCCAAATCATGCTTGTATGATAACTGATATTAAGAAAATGTTTAAGATGAGAGTTATAATAATTCATGAAATATTACTCGAGTTACATTCACAAATCGCTCACTCTTTTCAAGAACGTCATATATTAAAAAAAATCGGCAATTTTCAGTTGTGCATGTTTTCGGAATGCCCAGAAAATGTACTATATCCCATATTTTTAACTTAATATTTACCCGCTACAGGGCAGAAAGAGTATTGTTTATTTTTTTTTAATACACTTAATATTTTCAAATGGAGAAAAAACCTTCAGGTTTTACCTAAAAAGATCTGTTGCACAGTAAAAAGTTCAATAAGTGGCTTGATTGATTTGGCGTTTAATTTGTAGAACTCCATTTTAATTTATGTATTAATTTGAAATCAAACACAGATTTTTTGAGTCTACTAAGTTGTATTTTATTAACAAAAACACATAAAAAAAATATATTGTGACAATTGTTTCGCCTTGTTAGGGCATTCGTTTGATAAAAACCACAATTGGCATTCCGATAGAGTATTTATTTTAAAATCATTCAGTCTACTTTCATCCTTATTTTGCCAACTTCATGCTACGCTTCCATAAACTAGGATTGGAACTACTAGGGTTGGAATAAACTCGGTCTCTAATATTGATATGTCGTCGTCATCATAATAATACTATGTAACTTTATAATATTGTAAATAATATTGAAACGTATGTATGGAAGCGAAGCATGGAGTTGGCAAAAGAAGGATGAAAGCAGACTGAATGCAGTCGAAATGCGATCCCTCAGACGAATGTGTGGCAAAACGATGTTTGATAGATGTTCGAATGATGAAATAAGGAAAGAATGTAAGGCTGAGATAAGCATTATCGATAAAATTAAGAAAGGTGTGTTGAGATGGTTTGGACATGTGGAGCGTATGAGCGAAGAAAGAACGGTTAAACAAATTTATGGAGCGAATGTAGTAGGAAAAAGAAGCAGAGGACGACCGAGGAAAACTTGGCACAATCAGGTATGTCAAATACTTGAAAGCGGCCGGGTCAGGAGTCGTAATAATCGTCGGGTATGTATGAGGAGATGCATGAATGTAGAAGAGGCAAAGAATGTTTGCAAAGACAGAGTGATGTGGCGTTCGATTCTCTCTGCCTACCCCTGCGGGGAAGCGGCGTGATGGTTAGTTAGTTAGTTTTATATTGAAACGTAAAAAATATAATTTTCTATAATAGAGGCACATCTTATTAGATATATTTGCAAAAATAAAAGTGAGCTTTGACTCGCGTCTTAAGAGAAACAAATGACCTAATAAATTCTGTATTATATATGTCGAAACTTATTCACAATATTCTGGTAGATTAGCGGCAATATTATACAACCATCCTAGCATTATTATGATGAAATTACGACTGAGAGATCTCCTGTACTTGATTCAATTATTCAATCAAATGGGTATTAGAAAAATCATGATGCATTGCAGAGGTCATGATTTTTCACGACTACTTATACTTGCTCATGTAACATATCGACGTGCCTTACGTAAAGTGCTCTAACTACATTTTTGTCAATTTTGAGATATTTGGTGTATGTTATCAACTGTCCGCCTCTGTGGTGTAATGGTCAGCGTGTTTAGCTACCGTGCTGAAGGTCCCAGGTTCGATTCCCAGGGGGGGTGAAAATAAATATTTGTGATTTTACACTGTAAATATTTATTTGATATTACCTTGGACTGGTTCATGAAGCGCAAGAGTGATCACCTTGCCTTCATGTAAGTAATGATCAATATAACACTGTGTCAATTCGATGCAGTGCCCTATGCACCATTGGGTGCGGATAAGGGTTATAAGTAAGTATAAGTTATCAACTGACCGTTATCTATAAATATAAACAAACAAAAAAATATATAAAACAAATTACGCCTAGTTTTCAGCCGTATAAGATGTTGTCTACATCGAATTTTTTAAATGAACTGAACTCCTAAAACGCTTACTTCAAAATTTTGACAAAGCATAAAGCTTTTAAACGACTTAATACATTATTTTGTCGTGATTTTGAATGTATTATACTAGTTTAGAATTTCAGATAAAACCGTTAACTAATAAAAAAAAATACGTTGAAAAAATATTTTAAGCTTTCTCCTGTAAAGTAACAGATTTGCAGATCGAGTACTTTACGTAGAGGCCGTCGATATGTACCATGCAGTACAATTCTTCATACGCATGCTATTAAATTTGTTTTTGAATTATTAAACTGAAATATAGCTATAGTTTTTTCGACGGTAATACATGAGAATTTAATAGATTGAGCAAACCTCCGTAGAAGAGATATGTAGTAAAGAATGTGTTATTCCCTCTTTCATTGCATTTTATCTTTTCCATGCATAATAAGCTGAAAATAAAAGTTTGAGATGGATCGTCTAAAAAATGTGACAGAAAAATGAAAATGTGCGTGTGAAATACGCAATAACAAAACTTTTTTTTTCATTTTTGACATCTCAACAAAGATGAAAAAGAAAATGAAAGTCTGGGCGTTTATAGGACTTAGGTGATCACTTCATACACGTGTAACATTCACAAATTCTACCCATGATTGACTACTATACTACTCAATTTTTGGAACTTCTACATATATTGATCAAACTCATGACCTAGTATATGTGAGTTCACAACAGCCATCTGTGTTGGAATAGAGAAAGCTTTTATAAAGCAGACTTTTTTTATTTGTATGCAAGATCCTAATCTTGGATTAAATTGACATACTAGAGCCCCGCTTAAAAACATGATTTTTTTTTATGTAGCATAGAATTTGACCAGTTAATACTTGTAATTAACTATCATGCCACTTCTCCACAGGGGTAGGTAGAGAGAATAGAACGTCACACTCCTCTGTTTTTACAAACAATATTCGCCTCTTCCACATTCGTGCATTTTAAGCATACCCGCTGGATTATGCGCACTGCTGACCTGACCACATTCAGATTCTTAAAACATTTAAAATATTTGAAATATAATTAACAAAATAAGTGAATAGTTTTAAAATATGTAATTGTCTTGATTACGTTACTAAAAGTAAGGTAAACGTTCAATTACCGACCTTCTTAAAAGTACTGGACACTTATTATGAATTGACACTATTAAGAATTTTTAATATATAAAATCGTGTATTTTTGTTGTTATTGTAATCTATCTCTGTGGTCAAAAAATATATTTTTTAATTAAATAATAACAGCTTTTTTATAAGATGAAAAGAAGTATTCCCAGTCAAGGGACATCAAGTGAATTTTAAAATTATTTTACAATAATTTGGATGATTCGATGCTGTTGAAGATTACAAGAAAAATATGAAAAAAAATAGTGACTGTAACAAACGCTCCGTCAAAATTCACGATAAATTAAATTTATTGAATTTATCTAAAAATCATCACGTGACACTTAAATTTAAACCCAATTTTAATTTAAACAATTGGATTTATTTTACTACCGATTTATACTTGTATATTTAAAAGTTTTTTACAAACTTTTTATTTAAACAAAAGACATCCAAAATCCATAAAATCTTATCCGACCGCAAACAATTGACTGACTTTATTCTTCTTTTACTCTTCCGTGAGCTATTATTTTTAAACAATTCTCTTCATTGCCTACACGATATTTTTTAGTTATCTCGCATTTAACCGCTGGATTCTTTCAAACGCGATTTTTTTTCCAGTTCTCAGAAAAGCTTACATAATTTGCGAAGATGTAATGTTATGTTATCTTTGTTAGAAACTGTTTCCCAGTGTCGATGAGATCATTGGCATATATTGATGGTCATGATAAATGGAGGCATTAAAATAATTATAAAATATGACTGGTATAGAGTGCGGCCAAATCGTTACAAGATTATAAAAAAGCATAAAAGGCTGCTTCGGAAACATTACAGGATGTGGCGACCTAGATGGGTTTGTGAGACATTAATTCTATAACCTTGTCTTTTTACATAATATATGTATATCCCAAACAACTTAATCAATATTTTTAAATAAATAAAAAAATTAATAACATTAAAATATGTGGATCGTATAAATTTACGTCTAAATGAAGAATGAGCGGATACTAAATGTACGTAAAATACATACGAGGAGGCCAGTATGACAAATCACCTATAGTGAAATTATAGGATTTCGCGCGTGCTATAACGGTAAATATTTTTAATAATAAAACATATTTTTAGCAAATCGTTAGTTTTTTACATAAAACATTTTTTTAACTTAACACATTGTAAGTTATTATTATTATTATTAATATTCAAATTGTATTTTGTTTGTTGTATATTTTTAATTTAGTTGTATATAATAATAATAAAACCCTTATCCGCACCCCGATGGTGCATAGGGCACTGCGTCATATAAACGCAGTGTTATCTTGATCGTTTACACATGAAGGAAAGGTGATCAGCCCTCCGCTTCAAGTACCAGTCCAGGGTAGTATTGAATAAATATTACAGTGAAAAAATCACTCATATTTATTCTTACCCCCCCTGGGAATCGAACCCGGGTCCTCCAGAACGGTAGCCGAGCGTGCGGACCATTACACTACGGAGGCGGACTTTAGTTGTATACGTATTGTTAAATTTAAGTTGTATTTTGTTTAATTAAAGCTTTGTTTACAGACATTTCTTGGTGAACATACATTTCATTTAAAAATACAAGCAACAACAAAATAGAATTTAGTCTAATGATGTCAATAACGACAAAAGCCGGTCACTGGTCGGTCGCAAATAAAATAAAAGTGGGAAAGATGTTTAGTTCTTATTTTATTTGTATACTCTGTATTTTCGTCGGTTTATTGGAAATATGTACTTTAAAGATACCATAAAAAAATTAATACACATAATACCTACTTAAGTATGTATAAAAGCACAGTATAAAGCGATTTTTTTATTTTATAATTATTTATTAAAAAAACTTTAACATTTAGTAAACCGACATTTCCTCCAATTAATTAAGATAATATTCACATTAAGTATTTATACTACACAAATGAAATTTAGACAACTTTGTTTTATATAAAGATATGCTAGTTTATTTAAATAAGTAATTAAATAAAACAATCGACGTTCATTACAAAATTCATCAAAAAAATCAGGGCCATATGTATTTTTATGTCCAATATATTTTTACAAATAAATAAATTATATGTACGGTACACGACGTCTCTCAGTCCAGAATTATTGTTTGAGAATGAAAGAGTAGTAATAATAAAAAAATACATTTACTTTGGAAATCAAACACAGATTTTTCGAGTCTCCTAAATTGTATTTCTTTGTTAAAAACACATAAAAATTTTATTTGTGACAAATATTTCACCTTGTTAAGGCATTTTTAAAAAATAAAATACAATTTAGTAGAATCTATAAATATTTTTTACTTATAACCTGCTAATGATCTTATTTTCAAATATATCAATGGCAAGAAAACGGATGTGAATATTCAAATTCGCTAGTAATTTAAACAAAAGCGTTAAATACCTCAAGATCCAAATGCTTTAATGTGTTTCAAGTAACTTTAAATTTGCCTACACGTGATTCCCTGATGAAGAACCTTTCAATCTACCGGATAATTAATTTTATGGTTCTACGAGCTGCCATAAAAGCCAAGGCCGTGGAAATATATCCAATTAATATGGGCAGATACTGAATCATGGATATTTTAGTCATATTTCTATTCCGAGTCTAAGAATTTCCCGAAACTCTCGTGAAATACAACATCTCTTCTTCTTCTTCAAACCCTTATCCGCACCCAATGGTGCATAGGGCACTGCATCATATAAACGCAGTGTTATGTTGATCGTTTACTCATGAAGGAAAGGTGATAGAAATATCATTTAGATTACTCGACGATCGAGCTCCTGATATTTTTAAGGTCGATAGTAGGTTTTTTTTTTAAATTACTTATCTAACAATGATTCTAGGTTAGTAATGAAGTTACTTAGGTGCACGATTTTAGTTCAAGCTTTACTTGGTAAATACCACTACAGTATTTTTTTAAATCTATTGCGACACGTGTTTCGATACATTCCGCATCATTTTCAAGGTTTTACGGTGTTTGAAAATGATGCGGAACGCATCGAAATACGTGTCATAATAAAAATTTTAAACAGTGGTAAAACTTAAATTAAAAATGGATAGATATTAATTACCGTTAATTATAATAATTAATATCTACCCATTTTTAATAATTATCGGGTATGTATGAGGAGTACCAGTCCAGGGTAATATTGAATAAATATTAGAGTGAAAAAAATAACTTATATTTATTTGACCCCCCTTGGGAATCGAACCCGGGACCTCCAGAACGGTAGCCGTGCGTGCTGACTATTACACTACGGAGGCGGACAGTTTACCAATATTACCGTTTTCTTGCCAATCATCCAAGTCAATCCTGTTGATTCACACCCGACCCGCTATATCCACAAACTAAGTGATTTATATTTAACGCATTGACAGCCAATGTCAGCCACTGGTGGCCGACACAAGGCATTTCAATTCGCAGTCATTGTGTAAAAAATATTTTAAATGGCTTTATTAAGTCATATTATTTTTTGACATCTCATCAAAGATGAAGAAGAATATGGAAGTCTGGGCATCTACGGGGCTGACGACCGTCATAGGCTGGTTTAAGTGAACACTTTACACACGTGTAACATTCACCAATTCTACCCATTATTGACTACCACACTACTCAAATTATTGGAAGTTCTATATATATATATGAACCGATTTTGAAACATTGTACTTGAATCACTAGAACTTCACTAGAGACATATATTGGAGAGATGAAAATCTCTTAATCCAGATTTGTGAACAAGTATTTGGACACCCTCAAAATGTTGGTTTTATTAAGGCCTCACCGAAGAAAGCAAGCAGCGCTGTCCTGTTCATCATGGACCCCATCCCATCTTGTCCCCTCATGAAGATCTGCGACAGCTTCCGAGGGCTTGGCCTGTTTTGTCCAGCCATCATGTAAACTCCATCAGCGTACGCCGAAGGAGTCTTCCGCGTCAGGTGGTTTGCTGAAACAAAGAAATTTAAAATTATTCTCCACGTCTTTGAAACAAATACTGCTACTAATACCATCAGGGTATTTATCTACAATACAATGTGGGTAGAGATTATGGAACAACACACTCATCTGCTCTGACATACACCTTAAGCTTACTTTACATCCATATATCTAGTCACATATTGCTCACTCCTTTCAACAACGTCATATCGCTCACTCCTTTCAAGAACGTCATAAATAAAAAATCATCAATTTTCAGTTATGCATGTTTTCGGAATGCCCAGAAAATTTACTATATCCTAGCCAAAAAGGCATATTATTAACTTAATATTTACCCGCTACAGGGCAGAAAGTGTTGTTTTTGCATTTTGAAGAAAAGGTATTGTTTAATAATTTTTTTAAAATACTTAATATTTTTCAAATGGAGAAAAACCCTTCAGGTTTTACCTTAAAAGATATGTTGCACAGTAAAAAGTTCAATAAGTGGCTTGATATTTATTTTGAATACATTGTTTTATATTTTAAAACTTTAAAAACGTTCTCCTGAAAAATCAAGTTTTTTGATTTATGACGTTCTTGAAAGGAGTGAGCGATATATCAATTAATATAATTTTTCAGGAGATCGTTTCTGAAGTTTAAGAAAATAATAAAATGTATTAAAAATAAATATCAAGCCACTTTTTGAAGTTTTTACTGTGCAACAGATCTTTTTGGTAAAACCTGAATGTTTTTCTCCACTTGAAAAATATTTAGTTTATTTAAAAACATAGTTAAACAATACCTTTTCTTCAAAATGCAAAAACAATATTTTCTGCCCTGTAGCGGGTAAATATTAAGTTAAAAATATGCCGCTTTTGCTGGAATATAGTACATTTTCTGGGCATTCCGAAAACATGCACAACTGAAAATTGACGATTTTTGATATATGACGTTGTTGAAAGGAGTGAGCGATATGCCCTCCGATTAAGTAAATATTTGAAAAGTTCTGTTCTCCCTTTCACATTTATTTATTCTTTTGTCATCCATTCACTCCATATGTTTAACACAACTCAAATATTATTATTTTTGCATTTCCAATTATCCCTAGGAAACAATATAATTAATAAATTTTCAGATCAAGCAAACATAGTTTTTCTTCAAATTGCATGTATAAAAATTTAATAGATGTAAACACATAATTAATATCAGGTCTAAAGACGTTCTCAAATCATTTTTGAACTAGTATTATTTTTTGTTTTTTTTTTATGTTCGATAGTTCAGTTATAACTCGTCGATATTTGAATCAAATATTAAAAAAAAAAACGCTTCCAATAATTTCATACAAAAATTCCATATTTTTAATGTACCTACAGTGTATTTTCAATTTTAAACATGAACAGTGTCAATATTCAAAACATTTTGAGTGTTTTGTTGTATTATAATGTTTACTTATTTGTTAAAATCTATAAAAAAAATACATATAAAAGAAAACGTAGTGTTTGACTCATCAACGCTAATGACAAGGAATGTAGTGCGAAAGAGATAAAATGAGCGATTGCAACTGTGCATTTTATAATTCAAGGAAACGTTCTTTTTGATAGTCATAAAAATGTGGGGTTTAAAACGCAACCAACTGTCTATTTTATTACATATTTGAGAAATTATTTTAAGGCATATGTACGGATATTCTCTTGATAGAAATACGATAATATATTTAATTTTTCTTCGGTTAATTCCTGATCTATGACTTCACATTAAATTTCTAGGGAAGGAAAAAAAAGAGAGATACCATTCAACTTTTTTTATGTTATTATTTAATATGATTAAAAAGTTATTTTTAATAATTTTTAATTCATTTTCGAATCATTTCTACTTACAATCTTAAAATTAAAAACCTAGTTCTCTCCAATAAAGAAACTGAGCTCTTGTGCTTGAAGAGGGACTTTCTGACTTAGTTATTAAAATTTGTTGATAATACAATCCATTTTCATTAATTTTTTGTGTCGTTATTTTCTTTCTTAGATTAACATATACAAAATTCATTTCAAATATTTTTTAGTATTTTGATGTCTTAATTTTTTTACGTCTGTAGGAAGGTTGTTTTCGTATTTCGTTGAAATTCAGATCCTTGAGCATTTTTTCATTGTTGCAGTGCGTCTTGCTATAATACGGTCGTAAAGATTTTTTCATACATGAGGTCTGATTCATAATCTATTCATTAAAACACCGGGCATAATTACTCGCAAAAACGTTTAAGTGGGATCATTAGCTACGGCTTTGTATTATCTTCAGACCGGACTTGAAGGACCGGAGACTGAATGAATGACTCATATTTAATGATCACGAAACATAAAAATATTAAGTCCTTGTTTCAAATTAACTAGTTTAAAATACATTTAGTACCATATTAAATCAAGATTGAACATACATAATTAAAAGTGACATAACTCTCACTATACATGTTATATGTTCAAAAGAAAAATGGTGCAAGTAAACATTTTCTGAATTTGTTGAAATTTTATAACGATTTTTATTGATTTGCATAAAAAATATGGTAAATATGTTGATAAATGTTGCAATTACAATTCCAGCGTATGTTGATATGTGTTCAGGATTCAGATATACAGTCGCAAACATATTAAAGAAGAAAATATTATTACAAAATTCACAAGAATTTCGTTAAATGTCGGTTGAAACTCGCACGTCAACAGGAACACAAATATTTTGTATGTACATTTTTTTATTAAGTGGAATGAATTTATCAAAATCATAGTATAAATGGTAAACGTTACACAAGTGTATAAAGTGACAACTTAAGCCGGCCAATGACAAATCGTAGGCCCTGTAAATGTAAATAAGACCTATACATTATCCTTCAATAAAAATTATATCGTCTGTGTTATTATTCGTCCATTATTCCCAAATGGATAAAAGTGTAAATATTACAATAGTTTGTTCAAATTCTCCAAAAATTATTCACCGAAGGATTAAAATTTTTAACAGCAATTCGTATTTAAATACATTCCTGTTCTTGTGGTGCTAAGGATACTACATTGCATAGAAGCGATGTTATATTGATCTTTGAATACATGAAAAAAAACGTTATTTACCTCGCGCTTCAGGTACAAGTCCAGGGTAATATTAAATGAATATTAGTAAGTAAAAGTAATAATATTAAATGAATAATGTAAGTTTATTATTTACTTATCCTTTTATGTACATGATAGTTTATTTTTATTTTTAGATTACTTAAGTGAAAACCTGTAATTGGAATTGTTTTATTTTTTTATTATATTATGCTATTTTTTTAAATATATTTTGTTGGTTTTCCAATAAATAAATAAAAAATAATAAAAGTAAAAATCACAAATATTTATTTAAGCCAGGGTATCGAGTTCTAATTTGTATTTTTCTTTAGTGTAGTGGTTAGAGCGTTTGATTACCGGTTACATGCCTGGTTTAATAATAAATAGTAATATATAAATATAAATATCTTTGATGGAAAATAGCAATATTTAAGGCAATACCAAAATTAAATTGAGTTTGCATGTTAAATGAGTATGCATATTATGAGTATGCATATTAAAAAAATCGCTTCACATCTAGTGAAATTCAATGCGATACCAGATATTTCCATTGGATTCAAAACAAATTATGTAATAGTTAATTTTATCTTAAATCAATCACAAAAAAGGTAAGAACGATTATCTTCTATTTTACGGCATAGAAATCACGCTCGTTCGCAATTTTTCTGAAAAAATCGAGTAAAATCATTTACTGAGCGCCTCTGGCATAACATGAATTGTAGTTGAAACATGACATTACATCATCAGACTGTAATGTAATATGTAATATCAACGATGATGCCTAATATAACTCTTCTAGAGAGTGGTTCCCAACCTTTTTATCACCGAGGACCAGTCAACGTTTGACGATTTTACCGTAGCCCGCTGAGGGGAGGGGGGGGGGGGGCGTTGATTGTTTATATTTCATAATTTTAAGTAAATTGTATTCAAATGTGCCTATAAAATATAATACAGTTACACAAATAAAGAGTTGTTTAAAATTTTGACTCACTAGTCCATCTCCGTAGTGTAAAGTCAGCATGCTAGGTAGTGGAGGTCCCGGGTTCGATTCCCAGGGGGGCTCAAATAAATATAAGTGATTGTTGCACTCTAATATAATATGTATTCAATATTACCCTGGACTGGTACCTGAAGCAGAGGGCTGATCACCTTTTTTTCATGTGTTAAGTATCAAAAAAATATTAATTATTCTTCTACAAACCCTTATCCGTACCACAAAGGTGCATAGGGCACTGCATAATATAAACGCAGTGTTATCTTGAGCATTAACACGTGAAGGAAAGATGATCAGCCCTCCGCTTCAGGTACCAGTCCAGGGTAGTATTTAATAAATATTAAGAGTGAAAAAATCACTTGTGCACGGAGGTGCTACGGAGGTAGTGTAATGGTCATCACGCTCGGCTACCATACTGTGGGTCCCGGGTTCGATTCCCAGGGAAGGGGGTCAAAAAAATACTGCGTTTATAAAATGCAGTGCCCTATCCACCGTCGGGTACGGATAAGGGTTTGAAGAAGAACTATTAATGAATGAGAACCCTGGACTTGTTTCTTTGTAATGAGATGGTTCCATCTGGGGTTTATACGAGACAATGTCATCCGAAAATGTGTTGCTTATATTCAGTTTATTCTGAAGTTTTGTTTTGGTTGCTGTCACTACAAAAAACCCTGCTCCACACAGATAGGATGACGGAGATGGCAAAAGGATCGATTTAAAAAAAAAATGTAATTTAGATTTTTAAGCACAGGTACCATTTGATTCACGGCCCACGGGTTGGGGACCACTGTTCTAGAGTATACTTTTTTCATCCTACATATCATCACCTGAATGTCATAAATCGCATACATGTCAATTTCGTTTTTATACAAGCATTGTTTTCTTTATGCTACTGTATTTACTTTGCTGAAAATTCTCAATATAAATAATATATATTCAAAGAACTTACACACCATACCACCGTTCCCTCGCAGAGGTAGGCAGAGAGAATAGAACGCCAATGTTTTTAGGGGATTCAATTTAACTGTTAACCAAAGTCAGTTCTCTGAATCATTGAATTGCGAATATGCAAATATAACGTAGCTATCTGTACCTGCAAATCGATAAAAAATCTCTGGACCATTTTTTATGTGTCGTCAAGCAAACTGGCGTACTAATTCTTTGAAATAATACTTGGTTGATTTTGTATTAAAATCGAATAAACTATGATCAAGTATAATTAATTACATACATTATGAAAGGTATTTATTTAAATTTACATAGTGATGAATTCCTATATAATAAACGTCTGATTTATTGATCGAGCAATAATTTATTCACGACTTAACCGGCAGTAGTTAGAATTAGACGAATATAAAATAGAATAATTAATTTCGCTTCCATTGAATTTTGGTAATGGAGTGGGTAGTTTATATAACAGGTTCAAGGACTTAAACATTGTTTGATAAATCATTTGAAAATTAAATCATTCAGCTTCTGGGTATTGTGGCCATTTGGTTATGTGCTTAAAAAAATAGAATCCTGATTGTAAAATTAATTGTCTCGTGTAATAGCATAAAAGGAAGGGTTAAACCATTGAATGACGTGAGTTAAGTTTAATGTTAGCATATTTAAAAAAAAAACAATGAGTGTAAGTCCCTCTCCAAGCATAGTCTCATTATTGGGGAGAATAACGTAACTTATTTTAAGATTGAGAAAAGTAAAAATGTCTAGCAAAGGAATTAAATTATAAAATATTTATATTTCATATTATTTTCTGATAAACTTAATCCGATTTTAAAATTCTTCTTCTTCTTACCCTTACCCGCACCCGATGGTGCATAGGGCACTGCGTCATATAAACGCAGTGTTATCTTGATCGTCAACACATAAATGAAAGGTGATCAGCCCTCCGCTTCAGGTACACCTGTACGGTTTTAAAATTACCATGTGTATATAATTTTAACTTTAACATTTATTTCGAACGAATTTGTCATTTTGTAATCGAGGCTAGAATTACAATGAAAATTTAACGAGTTCTCTACGTAATGTACATAACTTTAGCTTTTCTTCTGAACTTTTATTTTGAACGAATTTGTCATTTTGAACGACTTTGTCATTTTGAAATCGAGGCTGGAATGACAATGAAATGTTAACGAGCTCATTACGTAGTGTAGATAACAAACTTTACTTCTGGACTTTTATTTCGAACGATATTGTCATTTTGAAACCAGAGCTGTAATTATAGTGAACAGTTAATAAATTAACTACGTCGAGTACATAACGTTAAGTTTACTTTTGAGCTTTTAACGTTAACGACTTTTTGACGTAATTTTGAAACGAGTTATCGATCGTTATTGTCAGATATTATTGCAAGGTTTGAAAAAAAATAATAATCGTTTTTCTATGTGTGGAAGTAATGTACGCACCAAAATGTTAATTTTCGTATGAAATCAATGCTACGAAGAACATAGGTAAATAAATATCCGTACAGATGTAATACTCTACTGAAGAATCATTGATAAAATGAAACACAATATCTGTACTGCGATTTCTAAAAAATATTTTTCCCAATAAATTGTTTTCGGTAAATAATGACACATCCCATGGTAAATAATCTCGTGTACGAGTATTTATTTACATTAAACGTGCAATGTAATCAAAATATGCAAAACTTTATAAAGCCGTGACAGGCCACGCTTCAAATATAAATTTTATCACTTATTTTTTGTCTTTTTGCAATTATTTCCCCCCAGGACAGAAAATGATTACAATGATTGGTGCCAACAACGTGTTTAACCCTTAAACAACCACGATATTTTTTTAAAATTTATTAAAGTCAATTAGTTTTAGGTTTAAAAAAATAAAAAAAATGTATATAATTTCAGTTATTTTGTTTGACACGAAATAATCAATAACTCGTGACTTAATTTTCTTTAAGCTTTGGTATCATTTAAGATAATTGCATTTTTGCTTAAAACAACGTTTTCGAATTGAAAAAATAAGATTTTCTCGAAATAAATATACTGTTTTGAAAATAAAAGAGTTATTAAAGGTAAAGAGTTAAAATAAATTAAAAATATTTATTCACCAAATTTTATACGTATGTATATGTATTCTAAAGAAAAGAAGTTCTTTGCGCAGACAAACGTGAGGCTTCTAGCTCAGCCAGTCGCATACTGACTTTGCATATTTGAGCGTAAACCCTTTACCATCCCAAATCTAAATTTATATAAAAAAAAATATTCAGTTGTTCAAAATCGTATATTTTATATTCTTAAGTAGTTTTATAATTTGAAGTCTTCTAACTTTATAATATTATTTACAAAATTTTGAGTGTGTCCAAATACTTGTTCACAAAATCTGGATTATCTCCAACTACAGGAGTTATTTCCATATTATTTTTTGATATCTCATCAAAGATGATTCAAGAATAATGTTTCAAAATTGGTTCACATATATAGAACTTCCAAGAATTTGAATAGTGTGGTTGTCAATAATGGGTAGAATTGATCACTTAAACCAGCCTATGACGGTCATCAGCCCCGTAAATGCCCAGACTTCCATATTCTTCTTCATCTTTAATGAGATGTCAAAAAATAATGTGAAGCTACAATAATTCGTCTTATGGGGGCATTTTAAGACACATTCCATAACAATGAAATTGACAACAGTCTAAGAAAATTAACTCAAACAACACTTAACTTGTCGCCATATTGATGATTCAATATTAACTGATATTCTTCTTCTTCTTCTTTTTTTTGATGGCTTTTCACCCTTCTTGGGTGTTATAGCCAGTGTCGAGTTATTCTTTATTTACACTTTTTACATTTGACTTATAAGTGTTAGTATTCCTGTTAGTGGGGTTAGTTTTATTAGTTATGATTAACTGATATTAAGTCTCTCTGATACTCAGAGCGTATGCTGGATTTTTGACACAACAAAAAAAACAGTACTTCCATTAGAATCTAATCTCAGTGATTCCCAAAGTGGTCTATATCGACCCCCAGGGGTCTATGACAACTTGCAAGGGGTCTATGTTTTAATTTGAATTTAAAATATAAATGTATAAAACCTTACATGTGTGGTTCAAAGTGAGTAACACTACATATACCGGCTGTCAAAAATACATTTGAAGTTAATGAATTTGATAAAAATCAATATCAGGTAAGGCAAGGGGTCTACGAGATAAAAGAGTTTGGGAACCTCTGAATTAGATGATACTCTCGGGTGAAGATATTTATTCACAAACACGAAGGCGAGCGGCTAATAAAGTACCATGTACATCTGAATAAAATTATTTGTCAAGTACAGAGAGCTACTCTTTTAGACGGTAATAAGAGTCAAAAAATTAATATTTTATTAATTTATGGTTCACAAACAATGAAAAACATATTACAATAAACGAAATACAGTGCAATACAAATAGTTTTGATGTTTTTCATCAATTAGATGAAAACACAACAAGCTTACAGAAAAATAGAGGTGCAGGTTAAACACATATATAAAGAATAGAAATTTGGTTGTAAAAAAAGGGTAATAACAATTAAAAGTTATAAAGTAAGAAAAATAAAAATAAAAATTAGAAGTAAAAATTAAAAGTGAAATTAAACTATGCTACATAAGGTACAAAATTCAAAATTCAATATTCAAGACTCCACCAGATTGGTGAAATCAATTTTAAATTGATTTCACCAATCCGGTATAATCCAATATAATATTATAATATTATTACTGTCGAGGATAAAGGGTTTGGTAATTAGGAAGAAAAAAGCATTCCAGACCAGTTATTGTACTACGCGCGACGGTAGCAGTCGTCCTTGGGCGTCTCATCCTCAGATCTGACCGCGCCGCTCGCCGCAGTGGCCTGCCGGCCGCCGAACTATTCGACTCGCTCAGGCGGGATTTCGTTTAGATACGTGTCCCATGTCCATATAATAATGTAATAAATACCTCCAAGGATGAAAATATTTCAATTGGCAAATATCCATGCATTGTGTCGGGTTTTATTTAGATGGGAATCGAAAAAAAAATCGAATCGTGTTATTTAAAATACATTAACACAATGAACATATCGCTCACTCCTTTCAACAACGTCATAATTCAAAAAACTTGATTTTTAAGGAGATCGTTTTTAAAGTTTAAAAATATAGTGAAATGCATTAAAAATAAATATCAATCCACTTATTGAACTTTTTAGTGTGCATCAGATCTTTTTAGGTAAAACCTGAATTTTTTTCTTCATTTGAAAAATATTTGGATATTAAAAAAAAATAATTAAACAATACCATTTCTTAAAAATGCAAAAACAATACTTTCTACCCTGTAGTGGGTAAATTTTAGGTTAAAAATATGCCGTTTTTGCTGGGATATAGTACATTTTCTGGGCATTCCGAAAACATGCACAACTCAAAATTGACGATTTTTGATATATGACGTTGTTGAAAGAAGTGAGCGATATGTCATTTATCAATTCCTGCTAGACTCCATGAATCGTTTTTAAATGAGTTTTCCTTTTGGTTACACACATACACACTACATTTGGTACATCTTAATTTTTATGCAGTACCTATATCACGATTCATCCCAGCTTTCATACGTTTCTTTATTTCGCATATGTTGTTCTGTTCCAGTATAGTTTATCACAGATGTTATTTGTGAACAACTATCATGAACATTATTACCATTTATCGTTGAATTTAGAAGAAAAAAAATCCATGTTAGTATGGATATATCTTCTAATAGCCCTTGCCTCTGTTTGATAAAGTTTTTTTTTAATAATATACAATGAATATTGATCGGAATCTAAGTCCACACCTGGGAATGTTTTGTAGGGGTTGTTTACAAGTTTTGAACCTTTAATACATAAAAACGTAATGTATTTTGTTCCTATGTTATTATTGTTGATTATTCTGATGATCGACAGCTTAAAATTCGTACGATTGATTAAAAAGCGACGGAAGTCCAGTTTGTTCACCGATTACAATCTTCCGAAAACTGGGGGCATGACGTCACGACGTGTTTCTCCAACCCATTAAAAATAATTAATATGACGCTCCATATACAATTGCCCATGTTCATGAATTCCTTTATAATTTGTTACCGTCCCACGATAACCCTTCCAATACGATTTTTTTTTTAATAATTCATGTAATATTTATAGCAAAAAATATACATTGCTAATTTAGTTTGACGGGAAAAACAAATATTTAAAAAATGATCAAATTACTTATTAATTATTGCAAAATGATAATTGGGACATATTGTCCCAATAGTATTGGTGAGTGGGTCGTATGTGTCCTAATAGTACTTTATGATAGTAAAATAGTGGAGCATATAAAATATATTTTGCATTCATAAAACTCATAAAAACTATCGCTGCACACTAAATAAGTAAAGTAAGAGTATAAATACCTTACTTTGCAATTCTAAGCACAGCATTTGTCATGTAATGAAAATCGGCAGCAAAATAAAAACATGAATCTTGTGTGCGACCCATCATGATATATGGGATCAAATGCAGCATGGACGAAAAAACGCCCTGAGAGTGTCAGAAATGAAAGCTCTATGGAGCATATCTAGCAAAAGTCTACGAGATAGAATAAGGAACACCAGGATAAGAGAAATATGCGACGTCCAAGAAGTCGTTGGGAGGGGAAGACAATGGTATGCGCATGTGAGGAGAATGGAACCTCCAGACTCCCCCACATCGCACAGGATGGCCAATCCCAAAGTAGACGACTCCCGGGCAAACCGGCTAAAATATGAATTGACAGCTGGAATCAACATCGCAGGAGGCTAATCCCTATTAAAAACAGGCCAAAAGGCCTACACCAAGAAGAAGAAAAAGAAATTGATTCCGAAAAATTATATAATCTTTTTTACATGTGTAATCAATCGTCTCCATTAATATTTCGCATCACATAAATAACACACTGTATCTAGTAACACGAATTAATATATTATACGAATATATGTAATATTATCTCGTACAAGCACACAAAACGCACTTCACTCTTAAAATCGTGGTTGGTAAAATTCGCTAATTAATGACCACCGGCATAGACTTGTTGGCTCAATTTTTTACACACATTTTATATGCCAATAATTATTTATCGTAAACTAAGAAATTTTTTTAAAGATATGCCGACATTTTTTATTGCTTTAATATCGAACACTGCTGCACTTCGTATATTAAAATTTACGACTTAAAATACATTTTCGCAATTAATTACGATAAAAAATATTTAAAAAAAACCTCGAGTAAAATTAACCCATTAAAAAAAATTCGTTGTTATACCAATGAATTAACAAACTAACAAAATATTGTGATTTTGGAAGTTAATATTGAAGTTTCTTTGAATTTTAATATGCTTTAATTTGAAATTTATATTTTCAAAAAAATGGTAATTCAAAAACAAAAACTATAGTAAACAAAATACGATTTTTTTGTAAAATAAAACATACATTTTGTTTATCAAAATAAAAATTAAATATGGTCCCTTTGAAAGATTAGTGCTTATTTTTCTTAAAATTTTAGTCTAAATTTATTTGTATGAATTGATTAGGCAGTCAATTTGTGGCAATACCTATTAATTTTATATTTAATTTTTACTTGGTAAATATCACTATTTCTTAAAATCTCTTATGACAATTTCAATGCGTTCAACATAATTATCAGACACCATATTAGGATGTCTGATTATGACGTTGAATGCATCGAAATACACGTCACAATACATTTTATAAAGTAGTGATATTCGCCAAGTAATTTTTTTCAAAAAATCAATTAATTTTCTTCCAATACAAATCAATTCAGTCGACTCCGTTGTATCTCCTTCATTTTTTCTTGGATATTTTTCGCAGTTACTTTGTGGCACATTTTATAAACTTTATAAAATTAATTAACTTTGTTTTCAGCACATTTTTATTAATACACTTTAACCTACCGGTTTCGACAAGAACCTTGTCATCATCAGGTTTTATGTACTAATTCTAAAACATTTAAATACTCATAGTTAGGTTATAGTTAATTACCCTTCCCTTACAATGCCAAAATTTATTTTCAAATAAAGGGTAATAATTACCTATTTAACATATTTATAGAGTTATTCAATAAGTATACTTATATGTAATAAAACAAATGATTGCGAAAGATTGAGATGAGCTCTACCATTGTATACGATACCGGTACCAATATTTCATTTCAATTTACAACACTAAAACGATACCAGGGATCAGTTTTCATGCAATTATTTCCATTGATTTTCGATCGATAAGATATAATTCTCAATATTCAACATAATAGGCAGTTTCACAGTAAATTGGATTTTCCTTTCGGTAAATTGAATTTGTACGAGTAATTCCATGTAATGGTAAATTAGTTTTGCGAGTACTTCAAGGAGAGTGATGCAATAAGCAAAGTATCAACACAACTAGAGGATGAAAATATCATTCTTCCGTCATGTTTCCGCACCTTGCTTCCGATCGAATGACAAAGGCGTCATCTCATATTAAATTGTATTTCTGTTCCAGTTTCAAAGACAATATCTAAGTTACAGTTGGCACGATCAGGTATGAAAGCGATCAGGTTAGGAGTCGAAACAATCGGCGGGTGTGTATGAGGAGATGCATGAACGTGGAAGAGGCGAAGAATGTTCGAAAAGACAGAGTGGTGTGGCGTTCTATTCTATCTGCCTACCTCTGCAGAGAAGCGGTCTGATGGTTAGTTAGTTTTTTTTATATATCCGGACATATCGCCGTTACTGGGAATAATGTCCTAAGTTTATAAATATAAATGTCCCAAAATTTTAAGTCTTGAATATTTCTGAAAATTAAAAAAATATATTGAAAAAATGGGAATTTATTGTCCGCCTCTATAATGTAATAGTCAGTACACTCGGCTACCGTACTGAAGGTCCCAGGTTCAATTTCCAGGGGGGATCAATTAAATATAAGTGATTTTTTTCACTCTAATATTTTCTTCCGTATTACCCTAGACTGGTACCTGAAGCGGAGAGCTGATCACCTTTCCTTCGTGTTTTAATGATCACTCTGTCACAATGTTAACTCTTTTATTTTCAAAACCATATAATTATGTAGAAGAAAAACTTATTTTCTCAATACAAAAACGGTATTTTAAGACAAAATCAATTAAGTAAAGTGTTACCTAGATTTAGAGAAAAGAAGGGTGCGACTTATCGAATACTGTGCCTTAATGTTTTATAGTTTCTCAATGATATCGTTTAATAATTTACTGTATTGATACGACTGCCAACTCACTTGTTACCATAAGAAATACCTAATGAAATAGATCATTAAATAAAAACGTTAATCTAACAAAATAAAATAATTCATTATACCTCAGTAATAATATCGCGTATTCATACGTGCCCATGTTATATTTAATCAACTTTAAATACATGTGACAAAATCGTATTTATTATTCTCAATCGATATATCGCTCACTCCTTTCAAGAACGTCATAAATCAAAAATTGTCGATTTTCAGTTGTGCATGTTTTCAGAATGCCCAGAAAATGTACTATATCCCAGCAAAAGAGGCATATTTTTAACTTAATATTTACCCGCTACAGGGCAGAAAGTGTTGTTTTTGCATTTTGAAGAAAAGGTATTGTTTAATTATTTTTTTAAATATATTAAATATTTTTCAAATGGAGAAAAAACCTCCAGGTTTTACCTAAAAAGATTTGCTGCGCAGCAAAAAGTTCAATAAGTGGCTTGATACTTATTTTTAATACATTGTATTATTTTCTTAAACATTAAAAACGTTCTCCTGAAAAATCAAGTATTTTGATTTATGACGTTCTTGAAAGGAGTGAGCGATATGTATTTCTATCAAGTACCGTTTCTATTGATTGCTTTCAACTTCAATCTTACTTAACCTCAATATCTAAGCATGTGAGTGATGTATTAAGGAATGTTGAATAAACCCAACATACACTTGTTTTAATGAAAACTTTAATCCTAATCATTCAGCATACGTCTTAATATGTTTATCTGATATTTAGATCAAACATAAATACATATAAATATATATCGCCTTAGCAAAAGATTTGACAGAATGACAGCTAAATCCTTTATGATCGTTCACATACTTTTAACACGTTTCTAAATTAAATATACTCATAATATATAAATATATAATAGATTGTAAAATCAATGGTCTATAATATAATAAACATAAAAATTAATTGAGTAGATATTTTTTGACGTAAACATAAGTTTATAAATAACTATTAATTGTTTTTTTGTAAATCCTATGTCCCTTCTTTACTAAACATGATTACCAAACACCGTTTTAAAATTAAATTAATATTGAAGGATGAGGATGGGATAATAGCTGTATCAATGGGAACATGTATAATATGTTAAAAGCTTTTAATATGTTATATGTTGAAATGTCAAAAATAATAATTAATATGGTCCAAATCCTGGATTATATTCACATGCTTGAAAAACGCTTGAAAACATGATTTTCAATTTATTTTGGATTATAATTTTGCCAGTTAATTTATTTGCAACATTTTGAGTGTGCCCAAATACTTGTTCACAGATCTGATATTCTCCATGGAAGTCTAGACTCACATATTCTTCTTCATTTAGGTTGAGATGGCAAAAAAGAATGTAAAAATGACTCCTAATTGGAGATAATCCAGATTTGTGAACAAGTATTTGGATATTTTATTTACATATTGTTTCGGCATTTACTTTGTGGTAAGATATGATAATATTATAAAAGAAAACACTGTTTTTTTACCACTTGAGTTTATTTTAAGACGACTTGTTTTGGAAGCTAAGTTCCATCTTCAGGTCTAAATGTAAATTAAAACAAAATAAAGAATTAACTGTTCTATAAATAAGGAGATATGTAAATTAGAGGGAAGGGGGGTTAGTCAAGGTGACGGAGTTTGAAAATAAAGGAAAAATGGAAAGCAAAGGTAAATTAACTTACCCCTCTCCTTACTTATAGAACAGTTAATTATTTATTTTGTTTTAGTTTACATTTAGACCTGAAGATGGAAGCTTAGCTTCTGAAACTAGTCGTCAAAAAATAAACTTAAGTGGTAAAAAAATAAGTGTTTTCTTTAATAGTAGTATTTGGAAACACTCAAAATGTTGTAGAAAAAAATCATATGCAGGTTCATATTTAATCTTTCCATGAGTACAATAATTGATGTCCGACTTTCTCTGAGGAGTGTTTTTTTTTAAATTAAATACATTTTTTTTAAATAAAATACTTGTATTATAATGATTAAAATTATGCAAAAATAATTAAAATAAAAAATAAAGCTCACCATCTCTAGGTTTTATTTTAAGACAAAGTTAAATACAAATATCCACAGATGTCATAACCATACAAATAACATCATACCAACTGACAGATAGACTTCGACGTTCATTAACGTCGATACTCCTTTGCGGAAAATTAGCACCGACGTTCATTTAAGTCCATACTCCCGGAATGGTTAATATGGAGGTATTCATTATACGTGTGATTCATAAGTATAAATGAACTATTATTTAATAGTATTCCACGTATACAGTAAGCTCATGGTGTAATTCGTAGGCAGATCTATGATTACGATCTCTGGGCGGTAGACTGTATTCGGCAGACAGTACCTACACAGGTGGAGATACCGAACGTATACACGGACTGTAGGATTGTGAAATATCCCATGGCATTGGGTAACCGGCTACAACTAAACGGCAATGTAACTGCAATACGATATGCAAAATAAGATTAAAATCCCCTTTATGTAACGTAATGAACCGCGTTAGAACTTAACTCCTTGAACCACGAGATTCTCGCATAAAATATATTTGAAAAAAATTACATATCGCTCACTCCTTTCAAGAACGTCATAAATTAAAAATCGTCAATTTTCAGTTGTACATGTTTTCGGAATGCCCGAAAAATGTACTATATCCCAGCAAAAGAGGCATATTTTTAACTTAATATTTACCTGCTACAGGGCAGAAAGTGTTGTTTTTGCATTTTGAAGAAAAGGTATTGCTTAATTATTTTTTTTAAATAAACTAAACATTATTCAAATGGAGAAAAAACCTTCAGGTTTTACCTAAAAAGATCTGTTGCACAGTAAAAAGTTCAATAAGTGGCTTGATATTTATTTTTAAAACATTGTGTTATATTTTTAAACTTTAAAAACGCTCTCCTGAAAAATCAAGTTTTTTTGATTTATGACGTTCTTGAAAGGAGTAAGCGATATATCGTAGTCATACAGGAGAAAGTGACCAAATGCATTTTTCACAAAAACGTTTTATTTGATATGCTACTAGCTTAATACTACCCTGAAAAATATTTCAAAGGATTTTGAGCTTGAAAGTATATTGACTTGTTAAGAATGACTAACTGCATTGATGTTTATTTTCTAGCCAAGCAAAAGTGACTTAGATGGCCCTCCTGAACATTTTACGTTTTGTTAGTCGGTCACTTTCTCCTATACGACTACGATATCGCTCACTCCTTTCAAGAACGTCATAAATCAAAAATCGTCAATTTTCAATTATGTATGTTTTTGAATCCCCAGAAAATGTACTATATCCCAGTAAAAGAGGCATATTTTTAACTTTGTATTTACTCGCTACAGGGCAGAAAGTGTTGTTTTTGCATTTTAAAGAAAAGGTATTGTTTAATTATTTTTTTAAATATACTAAATATTTTTCAAATGGAGAAAAAGCCTTCAGGTTTTACCTAAAAATATCTGTTGCACTGTAAAAATTTCAATAATTGGCTTGATATTAATTTTAAATACATTGTATTATATTTTTAAACTTTAAAAACGTTCTCCTGAAAAAACAAGTTTTTTTTATTTATGACGTTCTTGAAAGGAGTGAGCGATATGAAAAAGCCGAGTACAAAATTGCTAACTGATATAAGTAAACGAGAGGGCCTTAACTGCGATTCCATGTTGATATACCTATTTTTAATTTGACTACCCATTTTATTTTTATTAATCAATATAATAAAAACGTAAATCTTATTTTAAATGAAACTTAACCTTAAATTTTTGATATTTAGTATTTATAAATCTGCTATTAAAATATGAAATATGCCGCAAAATATGTGTATTTGCATAACATTTTGAGTGCGTCCAAATACTTCTTCACAAATCTGGGTTTCTCAATATAGGAGTGATTTTTACATTTTTACATTTCCTCATTGATGAAAAAGAACATGGAAGTCTTAAAGAAGGTATTTACAAGGCTTAAGACCTATCATAGACTGGTTTAAGTGATAACTTTATGCACGTGTAACATTCACCATTCTACCTATGATTGACATTTTTAGTACTCATTTTTTTTGGAACTCATATAAACTGTCAAAATGTATGTGTATACGCGTTCATAACATAAAAATAATACATTGCATTTAAATCTTTAGTTTCCTTTTAAAATGGAAGGAAATTAATTCGTACATAAATGAAAATTCAAAAAAAAATATGTTGATTCATGCAAGTAGCACCATTTTTTTCTGTAACGAATTCGTCGATTTGTCGAATAAAAACCAGTTAAAATATCGTACCGATTTCCCGCACGAAATAGGTTAAACGTTGGCAAAACAGGTGTTACTCAATATAAAATAATTATAATTAAATTATACAAAATTACCAAAGTACTTGTATAAAAGCTAAAATTACCATGTGGGTGGTGTGAAAGACATCAACACGCTGCTACTTATTATATTAATAGGGCCGATTAAATATTTCATTCATATTTTTTAAACATATTATAGATACAATTTATTTTTTACGTTGACCGCAGGTACTGCCTTCAATTGTGTAATTTATTACCAACTTTAAAACAAAACAACGAACGCTGAGATATATATATATACATATATGTATATATTTATATATATTTTTTTAATGTATGGGAGAAAAATAAGGAACAAAATATTAAAAATCATAAAAGTAATCATTTGTCTGCAGTCAAAAGATCTACACTTAGCTTAAAATTTTATTATATATATATATATATATATATATATATATATATATATATATATATATATATATATATATATATATATATATATATATATATATATATATATATATATATATATATATATATATATATATATATATATATATATATATATATATATATATATATATATATATATATATATATATATATATATATATATATATATATATATATATATATATATATATATATATATATATATATATATATATATATATATATATATATATATATATATATATATATATATATATATATATATATATATATATATATTTTTGGAGTGCAAATGTTACACCGTGTATAAAGTGATCACTAAAACCAGCCAACAATAAGGTCGTAAACCCTGTAAATACTTACACCTATAAATTCCATATTCCCATCTCAATAAACTTCTTTATCTTTGTTGAGATATCAATAAAAATCTTGGAATGTGTAAAAATTCAAAGTGGAGCAAATCTAGTATTTGTTAATAAAATTTTGGTCACACTCAAAATATTTTAAATCTTATCTCTATTTTTTATATGCATTTGTGGACCAAACATCAATTAAAATATATACATATATGAACAACATTTTGAGTATGTCCGAATACTTGTCCACAAAGTCTGAATTGTCTAGAATTATAGGAGTTATTTTCATATTATTTTTTGACAACTCATCAAAGATGAAGAAGAATATGGAAGTCTGGGCATTTACGGGGCTGACGACCGTCATAGGCTGGTTTAAGTTATCACTTTACACACGTGTAACATTCACCAATTCTACCTATTATTGACAACCACACTACTTAAATTCTTGGAAGTTCTGTATATATGAACCAATTTATTTATTTTCTAGTGATTTAAGAACAAGGTTTCTAAATTGGTTCATATATACAGAACTTCCAAGAATTTGAGTAGTGTGGTTGTCAATAATGGGTAGAATTGGTGAATGTTACACGTGTGTAAAGTGACCACTTAAGACAGCCTATGACGGCCGTCAGCCCCGTAAATGCCCAGACTTCCATATTCTTCTTCATCTTTGATGAGTTGTCAAAAAATACATATATGAATGTTATTAATATTTTAAATTCTAATTTTTAAATAAATGTCCTTCACAGTTAATGTATTTGACTCTAAAATTTAGAGTATACTTTGTATTACGTCATACCCATTTATTTATAGCTTTAGCATCAAAACATGCAAATTACTGACTTGATTTAGGATAGAATACCATTAACGGTTATAAGCACGCGATAATAAATAATAAATTGTGTACTTGAATTAATTTATGTAATTTTCTCTGTGGAATGTGTAAAAATCTAGCAAATTTAATATTTGTTAATAAAATTTTGGTCACACTCAAAATATTTTTAATCTTATCTCAAGGAATCTTGTCTCTATTTTTTTAATGTACATTCGTGGACCAAACATTAATTAAAAAAAAAAAAAATATATATATATATATATATATATATATATATATATATATATATATATATATATATATATATATATATATATATATATATATATATAAATGTCCTTCACAGTAAATGTATTTGACTCTAAAATTTAGAGTATACTTTATATTACGTCATACCCATTTATTTATAGCTTTAGCATCAAAACATGTAAATTACTGACTTGATTTAGGATAGAATACCATTAACGGTTATAAGCACGCGATAATAAATAATAAATTGTGTACTTGAATTAATTTATGTAATTTTCTCTGTGTTTATCTAAATTTAAGCCCATCAAATTGGAATTCGTTTGCAATAAATCCTTCGGTCGTGTAGATATCGTGATGAATTGCCGAGAAAGTGTCGGAAATTCGCATAGAGTAAATGGAACACAAACATGTCATATATATTTATGTAACAGCATACGTTAGATCGGAGTGTTAAATTTTTTTTTAAGTACCGAGAACTCCGTTAAAGCAGTTTCTGATGAATGGCAATAAATAATAAATAGTAAATAAAGTAAACATTTGTAAATAATTAACCCGAATTTTTATTTATTTAAACATATTACACACAGAGGCACAAACAGATCCCTAGGATCTACAAAAAGAAGAAGAAGAAGAATATTAAAATACGTATTATGTAAAAGAAAAGTTTAAACCACATCACTAATTCTTGATAATGGTTTTCATTCCTCTGCAGATTAAAAAGTAAAATTTACCATCAAAATGTTAATATCAATCATTATTTTGATTGATATCAACATTTGCGAAAACATTTTATATTGATATACTCTCGAAAATTACTACACACTCATTTCAGGAGTTTACGAAATCATTGAAGATGATGTACGCATTTTGATATTGGTATCTGGTTACCACTTATTGAGAGTCTTTTAGTAAATCCATCGCCAACCGGTCGATTGATGTTTACCGAACGACAAATTGAAGGCACATACATGCATGTGTTGCTCTCAATTTGAGTATTTTATTGAGGGTGTATTCTCACATGTGAAAATTCATTACGCGACTGGCTACGCAAAAAGCCACTCGTGTCGGCCGCGCACATTTTTTTAGAATTTAAATTGACAAAAAAATTGACTCCTTACATTTCATGAAATCTTTTCTTTTCAATACCATATATGTATTTATTTTGAAAAATAATGAATCTTTTTCAAAATAAAATAGTGCTTCAAGCAATAAAATCAATTACGTCAAATCATACCTAGGTTTAAAGTTAAATTAAGTTTTGTTTCATCGTATATTGCGCCTTAATTAAACAAGTTAACAGAGTATAATTTATTTACAACATTTTGAGTGTGTCCAAATACTTGTTCACAAAATCTGGATTATCTCCAATTACAGGAGTTATTTTCATATTATTTTTTGACATCTCATCAAAGATGAAGAAGAATATGGAAGTCTGGGCATTTACGGGGCTTACGACCGTCATAGGCTGGTTTGAGTGATCACTTTACACACGTGTAACATTCACCAATTCTACCCATTATTGACAACCACACTACTCAAATTCTTGGAAGTTCTATATATATGAACCAATTTAGAAACCTTGTTCATGAATCACTAAAACTTCACTAGAGACATCTATTGGTGAGATGATTTACATCTCACCAATAGATGTCTCTAGTGAAGTTTTAGTGATTCATGAACAAGGTTTCTAAATTGGTTCATATATATAGAACTTCCAAGAATTTGAGTAGTGTGGTTGTCAATAATGGGTAGAATTGGTGAATGTTACACGTGTGTAAAGTGATCACTCAAACCAGCCTATGACGGTCGTAAGCCCCGTAAATGCCCAGACTTCCATATTCTTCTTCATCTTTGATGAGATGTCAAAAAATAAAAAAAATAATATGAGTATAATTTATATTTGAAGCACTAACTGTGATTTTCCAATTTTTTTTATTAATATATATCTTTGTTTATAAATCACTATGAATATTTTATTATAGCTTAATTATAATGTCTACCGGTTTCGAAGCTAACCGCTTTTTTATCAAGATTGATTAATACTTGATAAAGAAGCGGTTAGCTTCGAAGCCGGTAGACATTATAATAAAACATTTATAATGATTTTAAAACAAAGTTATATTTTAATTATAAGTTAACAGAGTTCATAAAAATAATATATTTAAAACATATTTTTCAAAAACACTTTAAAAGTGACGGAGAAAGAGTGAAAGGGATGGAGTTTCAGAAAGTACAATTAAGAGAGAGGTCAAAACAAAAAATACTAATAATGAACGATTAAGAACCGATAAAAAGGCAGTTATGTTTCAGGCGCAGTATGACGTTATCATAATATTTACATACACAATAAGATGACATGTACCAAACGCTATGCATGAAAAACAGTTCCGTGCAAAAAATAGTCGATGAATATAACAGTTTATTACCGTAGAAAATTTACAAAATTAAATTTAAAATTTATGATTCGTAAACTATAGTTTATAAACATGTTTTATTCTTACATTTAAGATTTTTTTAAATTCCTATTTCACATTGTAATTAGAAATCGACGGATTCAATGATATGGAACATCTCCACGCGAGATTTTCCAAATTATTTCTTTATTAAAACTTCATGTACAGAAAAGAAATCGGTAGTGTAAAGGCAAAGGGGTATATCTGTCTCAGACCAAATTTTACAGGAGAGCAAAAACAAACTTGTGAAATTAAATAACTTTTTTTTTAAATGTATTTTTATATATACATATCTTAATAAAACTAAATAAGTATTGCAACAACAGCTATATCCTTTGCCAGACTATGGAATGCACTATTTTAGACATTTTGTGGAACAAACATAGAAAATGAAAAATTTGACAGATATACCTCTTTGCTATTACACTACCGAAATAAGTACATTGGTGGGCTTCTTGCTAAAAACTATTATTTTCCTACCAATCAAAAACAGACTAGTGATATTGATTAAAACGTTATATTGCTGTTTGCAATCAGAGGGCAGATAATCTTGGACATTAAAAAAACACAAATTATAAATTGATAAGGATAATAAGGAAGGAAAAGGAAAAAGGGAGATAAGGGAAGGAGGTAGAGGGAAAAACTAAGGGATGAGGTTTGATGGATAAGATTCCAATGATAAATAGTAATGTCATATTATTTCTAGATCATTTTCATATAATTTTTATATTTAATATCTTAAGTTATATTTTAACCGTTGAATCTGGAAGGCTTCTTTATATGTAAAATCCAGGTGCACTTTTAAACATATCAATTAACTTTGTTAATTTTGACATATTACAAAAGGATGACAAATATCTGCCCGACAGAGGATGTGATAACTCTCTTGTACCCATCAATTAGGCTGCCATCTCAAATGAACATATAAATCGTTGCATTTTTCATTCGTAATTTTGACAACCTCGCAGGCTTATTCGTGAGCCGTTGCTATATTTGTCATATATACTTCAATTAATTGCAGCCAAAGAGTTGGAGGCATTTCAAAGAGTTTATGAATATCTGACAACGGTTTTGACATCTTTCGTGTACCCTTTAATTACTGTGTCATCTCAAATATAATTTTTATCAAGTCAATACCTCTATAATTATTTTCTCTACTGTCATTATTTGAATTCTGGGGGCACTGAGACGGTTCCGTTACGGACTTAAATGACTCGACGTAATTAACGCAGCACTTAAGAAAGCTAATTGAAAGTTTTGCAATGCATTACGGCGTTTAAAGTAAGATAAGCTTTTTGATAATTAATTGATCCGGTTTTCGTAAATACAATGATGCGCTTCCAAGTGTCAAAAACGTTTAACTGTAAGCGTTTATACAGCCGGGAATTTTGTTTCATGCGATTACAATAATCTGATCTGAATGAAGAGTAAAAATTCATTTAAAAAACAGAGTGCACATACAGCATCACGTTTTAATATTCGTATTTTGTCATAAACATAGGTATCTGAATTAATGAATTATAAATAAAATTTGCAAACCTGTGTACGAATATCTGAATGGTTTTTTTAATTATACATTTTTTTAATCACATGGGAAACCGAACATAAATATTTATTATATTTGAGAAATATTATCCTGTTCATCAAATAAATTGCACTTCGCTACCAAAATTTCGTTGGGAAAGTGCTCCAATTTTACGAAACCACCAACGTGGGCTTTATGTGAATATCTGCATTCTTTCTTGGAAATTCGTATCAATGGCTACAATATAAATATTACCAGAGACAAGGCTGGTAGTCCTACTCAAAAACAGGGCCGGACATAGAAAGTTATTTGACCATTAAATTTTATACATATATAAAATAGAGAAGATAATCCAGATTTGTGAACTAGCATTTGGACACACTCAAAATGTTAATAATAAATTACCAGGTCATGTAATAAGCTTAAAATAAATATGAAAATGACGTTTTCCAGGATTCGGACCTCACATACACATGAAAGAGTTTCTGCTTAATAAAGCTGTTACGTGTGTAAAGTGATCACTTAAGCAGCCTGTAGACGGTCGTAAGCCCTGTTAATGCCCAGACTGCCATATTCTTCTTCATCTTTGTTGAGATGTCATTCAATCTAGCAGTCCATTTAGTTAACAGGGGTTGAACAATTATTTTCATATGGTGTTTTACTAGTCTGGATCTGTTGAAAGAAGGCAGAACAGATTGAGAAATACAGCGAAGGCTATTCATCAATCAGTCTCCCAAGCCATCGCGGGTGTCTCATGTGCTGACGGCGCGCGGTGGTTGAATTATGGACCGTGCACTAACGGTCAACGGTGACCATTTCAAGACTGGAATAATGCTTTCTTTAAACATTAAATTTCAACAAAATATCACCACCTGCATTGCTTTTATATTAAACACCTTTGTTGAGTTTTTTGTGATCCACATCTTACATGTATATATTTTTAATATTTACCTTTTATACTATGTAATTGAGTTAAGTTTAATTTTTAGATGGTCAAAACGAAAAATTCTATATATTCAGTACAAAACAATATTTCTATAAATTTATATATTAAAATTTACAAAATTTTGAGTGTGTCCTAATACTTATTCACAAATCTGGAATATCTTCAATTATAAGAGTTATTTTTCATATTATTTTTTTCCATATTCTTTTTCATCTATGTTGAGATGTCAAAAATTAATATTTTAAATGTTAAAAGCAAACACTTATTTTTAGAGTCTACTAAATTATATTATGTTGTTAAAAATACATACAAAAATAAACACATAGTAATGGTATTTACAAACTACATTAGTTTGAAAATGCCACAAATTGTGTTTTTAATAGTAAAATTGAATTTAGTAAAACTCTAAAAATCAGTGTTTGATTTTAACATTTAAAATATTATTTTTTGACATCTAAAACTTTGAGATTAAAAATATTAATATATAAATTAAAATGGAGTTCTAAAAATTAAATGCCAAATCTATAAAATAGTATTTTTATAGCAACATACCAACCAGAAAATCAAATTGAATGTGTTTTTTATTAGAGGAAAATACCTTCTATTATTTCAAAAACAATTTTTAAAAATAACCGTGTGAATTTATTTTTTAGGGTTCCATAATTTATTATTATTTACGTATATATCACTCAAAATACACTATTATTTTTGCAGAATTCGTTTTTTATGACGGCTATTTATAAATTAGTCACTTTATTTTTGCCTTAGAAGGAAAAAGGATCTAATAATTTAGGTTGGCAGTACAAAAATTATAAAAAGTGCATTCAAAGTTGTGAGGTCAATAAATCGATCGAATTCAGAGATACTCACATTATTAAATAACCTTTTCTTTTCTTTAACTTTAATCCACCGCCATGGCAACCTTCAGTCTGATTGTAATATCAGAGATATGTTAATAAGTCCATGTTTATTAAGAGGCTAATGTATTTTTTATTGAGTCGAGATTAAAAATTAATTAAGATTGAAGCAAGGCAATGAGATTGCCTTTTCTATATTTGATCGCATGATCATAATATGCAATATGTAACTTAAATTGTAATTTAAACATGTATATAATGCATGAATATACTACCATCATCACGTCATTTGTCTGCAGGGGTACACAAAGAGGATAGAAGGCCACAATCGTATGTCTTGACTTATATTCCTAGCTTTCTTTATGTCCCTACATATTACTAAACATGCCCTATGTACAATTTCAACACGATCAAATCTTATCTTCTTTCGGCCTAGCCATGCCAAGTCTTTACTTGACGTCCTCGTCCTGTTCTTCATTTATGTACTTTTGACAAATATACTCTCTTCTCATTCATTCGTTCCACGTGTCCAGAACCCACAAAAAACCTTTCTTAATCTTTTCATCAACCCTAATTTAGCCTTTAATTCCTTTATCATTTAATTTTTGATTATGATACATAGATCTTATACAAATTCGCTACTTACCAACATTATAATTTATCTAATATTGGTCAAAAATTAATAATGGCGATCAAATAGAAATGTAACAAAAACCAATTGTCTATTTGATGCTTTGGAAAACAAGGAAATTCCAGAAATTACAATTCGGTCACTTTTTCTGAAATTTCTTACTATCGTTGGACATTTCATCGTTGCATCGATTTTAAGCAAATGGAATACATGACTGCGGTAATTTACTGGAAAAAAATTATGATTTTACACGGATAAGAAAAGGATAAATGACGTGAGTATCAGACCAATCTCTTTAGATGGTATTTCGTTTATAAAGTCAATCTTTTCACAGGAGTATTAAATACCACCAATAAACGTACACTTATTAAACATGATTAAAAGGCATTATTTATATTTTTATATAAATGCATTTCGATAAATCAAAAATCTGATATAAAATACCGAGGCCAACAATTAGCCTTATTTTTTACGAAAGTATTGTATTTTACACCAATAAATCATTTGAAATTTCAAGGAGGTGTTATATCTACAAAAATTAAATACACATTACTTTAAATATGCTTAATAGCACATATATCTCGTTATTACGTGATTTTAATAACAGGTTGGCATCTATTACCAACGTTCATCTTTACAAAATTCTTAGAGTACGTACAGGCATAATATTAAATCATATTTTACATGTATAATTCAGCTTTATTTTAAAGTATTTAACAAAAAATAATATTGACAAATATGTACAGCGATAGTTTTTTTTCGTGTTTAAAGTAAAAGGCAAACCCGTGACGAGACGTTCATTTACATTATAAAGAAATGTTATTTTCATATTACAAGTACGCAACGATAAAAAAACGATTTGCTGACTTCAAGTAGGTGGGGTGACCAAGTCTATTAGGATTTTTTTTATTTAACCATTATATTATCGATACATGACTCACTGCCTTTGTTTTTCTTGAAGTATTTTTAATAGCTGATTTAAGTAAGTAATGCAACAGAAGTTGTTTCGTTGGGTTTGTCCATGTTTTAGAATGTCAATATTGAGATCTACTAGTATTATTGCATATTATCTGTATGTCCGCCTCCGTAGTGTAATGGTCAGCACGCTCGGCTGCCGTTCTGGAGGTCCTGGGTTCGATTCCCAGGGGGTTCAAATAAATATAAGTGATTTTTTCACTCAAATATTTATTCAATATTACCCTGGACTAGTACCTGAAGCGGAGGGCTGATCACCTTTCCTTCATGTGTTTACGATCAAGATAACACTGCGTTTATATGATGCAGTGCCCTATGCACCATTGGGGCGCGGATAAGGGATTGAATTGAATTATCTGCATAAAAATTACAATCTGATTTTTTTTTTTTAATTGAAATATATTTTGTATAAAATTATTACGTTTGAAGGTGGTGGAAGGTTATCAGAAAAATATTGCTAGTTTTTTGACCTAGGTTTATTATAAATGTAAGATACCTACTAGTTAGCTCTAAGTGAGTGACTGGTTTCTAATAATAACCATATCCGCTCCCTAGGTGGAGCATATGGAGTCCACAAACTGTCTCCAGGCTTTTCTGTTGGCTGCCAGCTCCCTTGCATCCTCCCAAGTCAGATCCGCGTCCCGAAGTTCTGACGAGAACTGCCGACGAATTGTCAGCAGTGGTCGTCCTGGGCGGCGCGAACCTGATGCCTTGTAAAAGAGGCAAGCTTGATTAAGGCTCTCGGGAGGCATGCGGAGTACATGGCCAAGCCAACTGAATCGCCTTTTCTTGACGACAGTTGTGACCAAGATATTACTGCGTCCTGCGCCTTATCTCTTCATTCCTCACAAAGTCAAACCACCGCACGCCTAAGATTCTCCGCAAACACCTATTCTCAAAGCTTAGTACACTTAGTTTAGGCCCAGCTGGGCCCTTGTAAGGTGCCATGTTTCGCAGCCGTATAAGAGAACAGGAGCAATGCAGGCATTGTATAGGCGGCATTTGGTTTTCACCGAGTATAAATCCGATCTCCAGACAGCCTTCATACTGTTAAATGTTAGGAGAGACCAATCTAGAATGATGCTTGCCAGACTACATGGGTATTCAAATGATTGCAGCTATGTTGTTGTCACTACTGTGTCACAAACATATCCACATTCGTTACAACAAAAAAAATACTATGACTGTTGATAGCCTCTCTAGAGGAACCATAGTATTTCGATGTCAAAAAGTGCAATGAAGGCACAGCATTCAACACTGCAAAAGGTAACTACTATGTAGACAAAACCCAAATTTGTGAATAAGTATTTGGACACACTTAAAATGTTGTGATATATAATTCAGCGACACGTCTGAAGGACGCAAAGGAGCTGGCATGCAGAGCCTGGAGGCAGTTTGTGGCCTTCATTTGCTCCACATAGCGAGCGAAATGGACAAGTTAGTAAATAAATAGTGCCATAATTTCACATAATTCATAAATAAAAATATCAGCTGTAGATAAAACTGAATTTATTCAATTTATATTTTCTGTATAATATTCCAGTTTTACTTTTTACAACTAAGCAATAAATATTATTGAACTCGACATGAAATTAATATTGATTTTCTGAATGGTTCATAAACCCATAAATATTATATTCTCTAAAAAAACTCGTTGCGTCACAATTTATGTTTTATTAAATACTCAATGCGTTTAATAAATATAATAATATTATTAGAGATTGTATTATTTGAAATGTACATATTATAAAACAACAGCTATTAAGCTTTTAAACACATTTATTTATTTGACCAGTGACCGGATATCGTCGTTACCGACATCATCAGACCAGTGGGATGATGTCGGTTATGGCGAGATCTGGTCACTGATCAAATAAAATAAAAGTGGAAAAAGCATTAGAAATGTCAGTAAAAAACTTAAATTCATAGAGTTTTTTGCAGACTCCCACCTAATGTGTCTTGACGGTGGAGTTAGCCGAATTCTAAATCATTAGCTAGAATGTTCAAACTTCCGACTTCTTTCGTATTAAAACGATATGTACTTCTCAGTTACTGTTTTATCATATAAATGCAGGTCCACCAAGAAATTTCAGTACAAAACTTAAAGCTAATTAAATGTAGATTATATTTGAAAGTCCATTTCTTATAACTAATTGATATAACTAAACTTCGTTCCATAACCAGTAAATACACGATATTAAGAATAATAACTTTCATTGACATACAAAATAATTAATATACCATATATTTATTATAAGAGTCTCAACTTGAGATAAAGCATCTATCGATTTTATATGAAAGAAGAAAAAACTATATGGAAGATGAAGTATCCAAGAGCGTATATGATCACTTAATATACATGTGTAACGTTCACCATACTGTCCATTAACGAAAATTTAAAAAACATTGATTTTTGGAAGATTATGCACTGCTATTGGATTCCTTTCATATGTTAGTTGAAATTTTATACATTTGGAATTTCGGTTGGCGGTGGTGCCCTCACTTGAGAATTTGTGAAGAACATAGTTTTCTACAATGATCCAACGCCAGATTTTAACAAAAAATCACAAATAGTCATTAACATTTTTTTTGACATCTCATTAGAGATGAAGAAGAGATTGCTACGGGGCTGAGGACCGTCATAGGCTGATCATTTTACAAACGTGTAACATTCACTAATTTGACCCATTATTGACCACCAAATGCTTGGAAGTTCTATATATATATGAACCAATTTCAAAACGTTGTTCTTAAATCACTAGAACTTCACTAGAGACATCTATTGGTGAGATGAAAAAAGCCTAAGACGGTCGTCAGCTCCGTAAATGACCAGACTTCCATATTCTTCTTCATCTTTGATAAGATGTCAAAAAATAATATGAAAAATAACTATAATTGGAGGTAATCCAGATTTGTGAACAAGTATTTGGACACACTCAAAATGTTGTAAATTAAGAATAATAATTTATATATTACTACGGCCAAAAAAGTGAGCTGATGTATGATTATTTTGATTCAAATGTTTCTTAATACCATCTTCAAATTTGGTGATATCATGTGCCTACTTGGCCACCCAGAACGCCAAATTCAATACCACCAAGTTTTTTTGTTCATCTGAAAAGTAAAGTCTACACCAATCATGCACAGTCTATTTCCAATCTGAAAGCTAGCATTACAATATTTCGACATGAAACACAATACTACGTACATCATAGAAAGTGCCCAAAAACGTGCTGAAGCTTGGATTATAATGCTTGAGGTGGCCATTTAACAGATACACGAATAAATTTTTATACCTTAGCAAAACGAATTGCTATGATGCTAATAAAAGATTTTATATTAGTTTAAATCAAGACACGATTATTCCTACTATTTTTTTAAATTTATTGTATATATATTTATACAATACCTAACAAAAAGTAAATGACAATCAATAGTTAATTTTTCAATAAAAGTTATCAATTGCGATTTCGTGGAATTGTTAACTTTGAGTTATAACAAAAAACAAATAATTTGCTACACAATTGCTTAACCTATGCCCTTATAAAAATATTCAAAAAAAACTTTCAGGTAATTTTAATTCAAGTTTGACTTGACGCTTAAACACGTGTTACAATAGCTTTGAAGATAAAGTGATAATTACTAAGTAAAAAATAAAAAAAGGATAGATATTACTTCAAAGCGACTGCTGAATCAAAAATGAATCTTTCAGGATTCTAGTACAGATTATCTCCTGAAAACAATACGATTATGGACTGGGCCTATTTGATTCCAATGCCTTCTTATATATTATAATATTGCACATATATTTTTTAAACCCGTTTACCTCATGAATTATTTATATACCTAAATGCATTTAATATGCATGTATATTTTTTTGTCTTAAATTTAGTATCTGGAACTGACCATACTCGTGCGGTCGTAAGTCTCTCCGATATTATTAGATAACGTAGCAAGTGGGTGTGATTCTCCATCAATATTGTGGCAATGAAGCATGCATGGTATTATTGTTTATTACACATAACGGAAGTTTACCCGGATCCATTCTATACAACAGCATTTTACACTCAGCGGGGCGTTATTCTCGGTCGTCTTAGGAGTAAGAGCAACAACAAAAAGAGTAGCAGGGAATGGCAACTATTGAAAAGCGATCCAACTTATTTTAATTGAAATATAATATGTCATATTTTGTACATTAAAAGCATTGTTAACTTTGTGGTATGGTAATACACACTCTCCTTATCATTCATTGTTCTTGCGTAATACCCTTTCAAGTGGTATTACAGAATGTGAACCATAAATGAGGAGAGTGAAATCATTTTTACACTCAAAAATCCAAATAAAAAGAGTTTAAGAATACCTCCGTTACTCTTTTGTTTTTTTTTTGGGAGCAAAAATTGGCAACTGACTGAAAAAAAATGGCAAGGATATGGGAGAGGCCCATATCCAGCAGTGAAGGACAGAAGGCTAGAGAAAAAGAAGAAGAAAATTCATGTAAATATTTATTATTGAATGGTTTATTATAACAAATGTTTATTACGTCAAAAATTTTATTTTTGTTTTAATATGAAGAAAAAAACTGATTTTCTAGGGAAAAAATCTAAAATGGATAGATTTCACCACAAAGTGACTGCCGAATCAATTAACGAAAAAAAATCTTTGCCAAATAGTACCACGACAAATTTAAGAAAGGGTACAAAAGTGACTTAGTTACTTAAAATGGCTGATGACTTTTAACTAACTGATTTTAACGATATTAAAACAAACGCTTTTTATTTCAAATAAGCCCATTCAATATTCAACCAAATAACTAAGTCTCACGAAAATTTGAAAAAAATTTATGCAATTATTTGATAAATTGAAAAAAAACTCAACAATTACAAAAGTTATATTTCCTTAAAAATGAAATTCACTTTTTTATTTTTTAATTGTTTTCCATCCCTGGTATAATATGATAGCATGTACTGTAGTTACTTATAGTTACTGTCCATACAAGGCATGTAAATGATTAAATTGGAAGCAAATGACTTGCAGCACCTTTGTCTGCGATTGAAAGTTATTAGAGAAAGCACGAGTCCGTTCTGTGTACTGTAATGTTATAGTAATACTATAATCCGGCCGCTAATATATATTTTAAGTAACATAAAAACACAATCAGCATAATCGTGTTTTGTTGCTATATTAAGAAGTACTTGTATTTTGACCGCTTGTTTATTGCACATTAGTAAATGATCGGTATACAAATAATTCATTTGAATGGTCGCGTATTGACTTACGATTTAACGTGATAATGACTTAGTACATATGTGGGACGGCTTGGTAATAAAATGAGGCTCCAGGCGTACTGAGATTACTCAGCAAATATCACCCTAAATTTATCTTTTATCAAGTTAAACTACAATATACAGTACAATACAACAAGTTTGCAATATGTTTAAATGAATAGAAATTGCTTTATAAAATAAAACAACTTTGTTTTAACCACTTTTTATTGGTACACTTTTTCCAACCGGTTTCAACAAGAACCTTGTCATCATCAGGGTTTATATACTAATTCCTAAACATTGAAATACTCATAGTTAGGTTATAGTTAATTACCCTTCTCTTACGATACAAAAACTTTCACGCGTATATGGTGTACGGAGTGTTAAAACAAAGTTGTTTTATTTTATAAAGTTTATTAAATGTGCCACAAAGTATCTGCGAAAAACATTCAAGAAAATAATAGAAATTGTATTAAATTGTATTAAAAAGTGGAACTATTATTGAATAAATTCAAAATTCAAAATAATAACATTGAATATGTTACATTTTATAAATGACATCTCAACGAACTATTATCAGAGGTAATTTATCATTTTTCTTAAAAAATTATTAAAAGTAGATGTATAAATGAAATCAATTAAAACATATTATAAGCTTCGATTAAAACTATTCAAAACCTATAAATAAACCTTTCATTTTAATAATTAATATTATTTTAATAATTTAATGAAAAGTAAGTAATCATATTTTTTGGTGTATTTCTTAGGTAAATTTTATAAATAAATCATTTAAAAAACAGTTTATGATATAAGAAAGATATACATACATAAAAAACTGCACGGCAATCCATAAGGTAGAATCACTTATTTATTATATTGAAAACATCAGTTTTAACAAATATTCCAAAATAAGGTTAGTAATGTATAATTTTAACTCATCTTGATGTAGTATTTTA